>NC_090755.1:19397849-19401552 GCF_036898095.1 Palaemon carinicauda | reverse complement strand
ATAGCTTCTAGAAAGTTTATATGAAAGGTCCTGAATAGCTTGGACCAAGTCCCCTGGACTTTTTTCCGATGAGAGTGACCTCCCCATCCCTCCTTTGAGGCGTCTGAGTGAATCGTCATCGACGGGGGAGGTGGCTGAAGAAGAACCGACTTCTTTAGATGTCTGGCTTGGGACCAAGGTCTGAGAAGAGTACGTAGCCGAGGCGGCACTGGTCTTCTCAGGTCTCTTCGCGCGTTTGATGCATACCTTCTCCAAACTCCGGTTGCATCCTTTAGCTGTGCTCTTAGCACTGGGTCTGTCACTGAAGCAAACTGGAGAGAGCCTAGTACCCTCTCCTGTTCGCGTCTTGATATCCTTTTGGAATCTAGAAGTCTCTTGACAGAGCCCGCTATCTCCTTCCTTTTCTTCATTGGGATGGAGAAACTGTGTGACAAAAGGTCCCAGTGGATTCCCAGCCACTGGAACTTTTGGGATGGAGAAAGTCGAGACTTTTTCTTGTTGATCTTGAAGCCTAGGTACTCTAGGAACTGGATCACCTGACTGGAAGCTTGTAAGCATTCGGTCTCGGATGCTGCCCACACCAGCCAGTCGTCCAGGTAGGCTACTACCTGAATTCCCTTTAGGCGTAATTGTTTGAGAGCTGCGCTCGCAAGCTTCGTGAAAATCCTTGGGGCTATGTTTAGCCCGAATGGCATGGCTCTGAAGGCGTACAGTTTCCGTTGTAGCCTGAACCCTAGGTAGGGGGAGAGTCGACGGCTGATTGGGATGTGCCAATAGGCGTCTGACAAGTCTATAGAGACTGAGTATGCCCTCTTGGGCAGTAAGGTCCTTATGTGTTGCAGTGTTAGCATCTTGAATTTGCAATTCACTATGAACTTGTTGAGTGGTGACAAGTCCAGAATGACTCTGAGCTTTTCCGAGTCTTTCTTGGGAACACAAAACAGCCTCCCTTGGAATTTGATGGACTTCACCTTTCGGATCACATTTTTCTCCAACAGTTCTTGGACGTACTCCTCCAAAATGGGGGTGGAGTGTTGGAAAAACCGAAGGCATGGGGGTGGAGTGCTGTACCAGCTCCAACCCAGTCCATTCTTGAGTAGGCTTTGGGCCCAGGGATCGAAGGTCCAGCGATCCCAAAATTTCATTAGTCTCCCTCCTACCGGTATCGTTTCACTTGGACTGCCGTCCTGAGGTCTTGCCTCCTTGACCACGACCACCTCTGAATCCCCTTCCCCTTGAGGGGCGCCTAGACGAGCCTCTGGCTGCTCCTCTAGGCTTTGCACGAAAGGAAGAAGACTGTCCTTCGAACGTTGGGGTGAATGTGGTTGACTGACCTGGCACAGCCTGGGGTACCCACTGAAAAGTAGTCGGGGTTTGTGCCACCATCTGGGGCACTGGAGGCAAAGGCAATTGCAGTTGCTGTTGCTGTCTATAAGGCTTGGCTGGCCGAGACGGTAGCCTAGTCCTCATATTCTTCCTCTTTGGTTGAGGACCCTCATCCGGGGAAGATTTTCTTTTGATAGCCAGGCCCCACTTCTGGAGAAGGTTTCTATTCTCCACGGCGGCCTTATCAACAACCTCTTTGACCACATCGGTAGGGAAAAGGTCTTTTCCCCAAATGTTGGAGGATATTAACTTCCTTGGCTCGTGTCTCACCGAAGCCCCGGTGAACACGAACTCCCTGCAAGCTCTCCTTGCCTTGACGAAGCCATACAGGTCCTTCGTCACTGTGGCTAGGTGAGACTTAGCCACAACCATGAACATTTCATGGACCTTAGGGTCACTTGCCATCGTCTCAAGAGTAGTCTGATGAGACATTGAGGCAGCCAGTCTTTCTTTTGTCTCGAACTCTCTTCGTAAAAGAAATTCGGACAACTTGGGGAGGTCCTCGCCGAATTGCCGTCCGGCAATATCAGCCTCCAACTTTCCCACTGAGAATGTCAGATGGACATCCTTCCAGTCCTTGTGGTCCATAGGTAGAGCCAGCGACAAGGGTTTACACTCCTCCAGGGAGGGGCAAGGCTTGCCGGCCTCGATTGCCTTTAGGACAGCCGCAAACCCTTTTTGTAAAAAGGGGAAGGCTCTATCAGAAGAGGACACAAAAGAAGGGAGCTTCTTGCTCAATGCTGCTACCTTCGAATTCGAGAAGCCCCTCTCTTTCATCGAGGATGAAAGTAGGGCTTGAGCCTTAGCATGGTCCATAATAATGACCTCTTTCGGCTCTGTCTCCTCCCTTGAAGCTGGTTCTTTTCTCAGCCGGACATAGCAGTCCGGATATGATGCCTTGCTGGGCCAGAATTCTACCTCCTCTAGGAGAACTGAACCCAGCTTATCCGAAATGACGATCTTACCAGTCGTCATTGGCATGTGCTCAGCATACCTCCATGGGTTAGCATCTGAGCATATGGGAAGGTCTTTCACATTGAGCCTTTTCCGGGGCCCATGTGATTCTGCTAGGGACTGCATACGCAGTTCCATTGCAGCCGCCTTCTCCTGATTCTCCTTCTGCATTTGTTGGATCATTCCAACAATCGAAGAGAGGGCCTGTCCCAGTTCTACTGGGAGACCAGCGGATGTTGAGGGGATGGGCTCCGGCATCTGAACCGGAGTAGCCGACACCTCGTCGACCCCATCCTCTGCGACATCCGGGGTTTGAACTTGATCCTGACCTTCTGCCAGGAGGTCTTCTTCCAAACCTTCGTCCACATCAGACATCCTGTCACACAACTGGATGTCTTGCATCGCATCTGCGACTTCCTCGTCCACCTGGACTAGGTCTTGGGGGATCTCCTCTTGAGGCTGGGGAATCACTGCTTCAGCTGATGCCTGGGGAAAAAGATACGCCCTCATCTTCTCACTAGGAAGATAAGGGCCAGAGGTGTTCTTCTTGAAGCCCCTTACCCAAGTACGGAGCTTTTCCCTAGCTATATCCCTTGATTCCGTCGTTCTAGGGGAATCAAAAGCCTCAGTAATCAGGTTAGTGCATACAGTACATACCTGAGGGTCCCAATACTGGAGATCATCCTTGGAGACAGCGCATGCTGCGTGTCTCCTACAACACTCATGTCCGCAGAGGTTCCTGCTACGGACATTGCAGAAAACATTTCCGCACTTCGGAGGGTCCTCCTGTAAAGAGAAAAAATTTCCATGAGTATCAAGTGAACTATGTATCACTGGATATGCATAGTATAGCATAACAATTCATAAAGGAAAGACACACACTTGTGTTTCCCTCACAACCCATTGTTGCAGCTTTCCAGATAATAAAATCAAAATTGGTTTATCTCTACTAGAGTAACCAATGCAAGGTTTCCAGAGGAAACAGGTGGAGCTCACACCTAGGCAATGATTTTAAAATCCTGGATAATAGACGGGGAAGACTCTGCTTCCTGTCTGAGGGCAACAGCAAAGGGCTGTGCAAGAAAACACAATAGTGTTAGAAGATACAGTGCTGTACCTAAACTTTTACTATAGTTTTCTTCTTACTGTATATGCTTTACAGAAGAATACTAGTACAGTATAGGAGGATGTGTGCCGGCCTGCCTTTGCCGGCCGGCACACACCACAATTAGCTTTAAAGTATACTACTTAACAGCTATAGGGCGGCAGCCTTCTGGTTCAAATGCCTGTGCCGGCGGCAGTAGCTGCCGGCCAGCAACAGCCAGTGTTGGCCGGCAATGACTGCCGGCCAGTAACTACACAA
>NC_090755.1:19385349-19392849 GCF_036898095.1 Palaemon carinicauda | reverse complement strand
TGTCAGTCCTTGTCTGCCGGTCACCAAGAGTGTGGCCGGCAGCTGGGTACTACCTTGTGTAGTTGCTGGCCGGCAATCATTGCCGGCCAACACTGGCTGTTGCTGGCCGGCAGCTGCTGCCGCCGGCACAGGCATTTGAACCAGAGGGCTGCCGCCTATAGCTGTTAAGTAGTATACTTTAAAGCTAATTGTGGTGTGTGCCGGCCGGCAAAGGCAGGCCGGCACACATCCTCCTATACTGTACTAGTATTCTTCTGTATAGCATATACAGTAAGAAGAAAACTATAGTAAAAGTTTAGGTACAGCACTGTATCTTCTAACACTATTGTGTTTTCTTACACAGCCCTTTGCTGTTGCCCTCAGACAGGAAGCAGAGTTCTTCCCCGTCTATTATCCAGGATTTTTAAAATCATTGCCTAGGTGTGAGCTCCACCTGTTTCCTCTGGAAACCTTGCATTGGTTACTCTAGTAGAGATAAACCATTTTGATTTTATTATCTGGAAGGCTGCAACAATGGGTTGTGAGGGAAACACAAGTGTGTGTCTTTCATTTATGAATTGTTATGCTATACTATGCATATCCAGTGATACATAGTTCACTTGATACTCATGGAAATTTCTTCTCTTTACAGGAGGACCCTCCGAAGTGCGGAAATGTTTTCTGCAATGTCCGCAGCAAGAACCTCTGCGGACATGAGTGTTGTAGGAGACACGCAGCATGCGCTGTCTCCAAGGATGATCTCCAGTATTGGGACCCTCAGGTATGTACTGTATGCACTAACCTGATTACTGAGGCTTTTGATTCCCCTAGAACGGCGGAATCAAGGGATATAGCTAGGGAAAAGCTTCGTACTTGGGTAAGGGGCTTCAAGAAGAACACCTCTGGCCCTTATCTTCCAAGTGAGAAGATGAGGGCGTATCTTTTTCCCCAGGCATCAGCTGAGGCAGTGATTCCCCAGCCTCAAGAGGAGATCCTTCAAGATCAAGTCCAGGTGGACGAGGAAGTCGCAGATGCGATGCAAGACATCCAGTTGTGTGACAGGATGTCTGACCTGGACGAACGTTTGGAAGAAGACCTCCTGGCAGAAGGTCAGGATCAAGTTCAAACCCCGGATGTCGTAGAGGATGAGGTCGACGAGGTGTCGGCTACTCCGGTTCAGATGCCGGAGCCTATCCCCTCAACATCGGCTGGCCTCCCAGTAGAACTGGGACAGGCCCTCTCTTCGATTGTTGGAATGATCCAACAAATGCAGAAGGAGAATCAGGAGAAGGCGGCTGCAATGGAACTGCGTATGCAGTCCCTGGCAGAATCACATGGGCCCCGGAAAAGGCTCAATGTGAAAGACCTTCCCATATGCTCAGATGCTAACCCATGGAGGTATGCTGAGCACATGCCGATGACGACTGGAAAGATCGTCATCTCGGATAAGCTGGGTTCAGTTCCCCTAGAGGAGGTAGAATTCTGGCCCAGCAAGGCATCATATCCGGACTGCTATGTCCGGCTGAGAAAAGAACCAGCTTCAAGGGAGGAGACAGAGCCGAAGGAGGTCATTGTTATGGACCACGCTAAGGCTCAAGCCCTACTCTCATCCTCGATGAAAGAGAGGGGCTTCTCGAATTCGAAGGTAGCTGCATTGAGCAAGAAGCTCCCTTCGTTTGTGTCCTCTCCTGATAGAGCCTTCCCCTTTTTACAGAAAGGGTTTGCGGCTGTCCTAAAGGCAGTCGAGGCCGGCAAGCCTTGCCCCTCCCTGGAGGAGTGTAAACCCTTGTCGCTGGCTCTACCTATGGACCACAAAGACTGGAAGGATGTCCATCTGACATTCTCAGTGGGAAAGTTGGAGGCTGATATTGCCGGACGGCAATTCGGCGAGGACCTCCCCAAGCTGTCCGAATCTCTTTACGAAGAGAGTTCGAGACAAAAGAAAGACTGGCTGCCTCAATGTCTCATCAGACTACTCTCGAGACGATGGCAAGTGACCCCAAGGTCCATGAAATGTTCATGGTAGTGGCTAAGTCTCACTTAGCCACAGTGACGAAGGACCTTTATAGCTTCGTCAAGGCAAGGAGAGCTTGCAGGGAGTTCGTGTTCACCGGGGCTTCGGTGAGACACGAGCCAAGGAAGTTAATCTCCTCCAACATTTGGGGAAAAG
Source organism: Palaemon carinicauda (assembly GCF_036898095.1). Classification (NCBI taxonomy): domain Eukaryota; kingdom Metazoa; phylum Arthropoda; class Malacostraca; order Decapoda; family Palaemonidae; genus Palaemon; species Palaemon carinicauda. Next base: position 19,390,700 of record NC_090755.1, on the reverse strand, counting down.
ACCTTTTCCCTACCGATGTGGTCAAAGAGGTTGTTGATAAGGCCGCCGTGGAGAATAGAAATCTTCTCCAGAAGTGGGGCCTGGCTATCAAAAGAAAATCTTCCCCGGATGAGGGTCCTCAACCAAAGAGGAAGAATATGAAGACTAGGCTACCATTTCGGCCAGCCAAGCCTTATAGACAGCAACAGCAACTGCAATTGCCTTTGCCTCCAGTGCCCCAGATGGTGGCACAAACCCCGACTGCCTTTCAGTGGGTACCCCAGGCTGTGCCAGGGCAGTCAACCACATTCGCCCCAACGTTCGAAGGACAGTCTTCTTCCTTTCGTGCAAAACCTAGAGGAGCAGCCAGAGGCTCGTCTAGGCGCCCCTCAAGGGGAAGGGGATTCAGAGGTGGTCGTGGTCAGGGAGGCAAGACCTCAGGACGGCAGTCCAAGTGAAATGATACCGGTAGGAGGGAGACTGATGAAATTTTGGGATCGCTGGACCTTCGATCCCTGGGCCCAAAGCCTACTCAAGAATGGACTGGGTTGGAGCTGGTACAGCACTCCACCCCCATGCCTTCGGTTTTTCCAACACTCCACCCCCATTTTGGAGGAGTACGTTCAAGAACTGTTGGAGAAAAATGTGATCCGAAAGGTGAAGTCCATCAAATTCCAAGGGAGGCTGTTTTGTGTTCCCAAGAAAGACTCGGAAAAGCTCAGAGTCATTCTGGACTTGTCACCACTCAACAAGTTCATAGTGAATTGCAAATTCAAGATGCTAACACTGCAACACATAAGGACCTTACTGCCCAAGAGGGCATACTCAGTCTCTATAGACTTGTCAGACGCCTATTGGCACATTCCAATCGGCCGTCGACTCTCCCCCTACCTAGGGTTCAGGCTACAACGGAAACTGTACGCCTTCAGAGCCATGCCATTCGGGCTAAACATAGCCCCAAGGATTTTCACGAAGCTTGCGAGAGCAGCTCTCAAACAATTACGCCTAAAGGGAATTCAGGTAGTAGCCTACCTGGACGACTGGCTGGTGTGGGCAGCATCCGAGACCGAATGCTTGCAAGCTTCCAGTCAGGTGATCCAGTTCCTAGAGTACCTAGGCTTCAAGATCAACAAGAAAAAGTCTCGACTTTCTCCATCCCAAAAGTTCCAGTGGCTGGGAATCCACTGGGACCTTTTGTCACACAGTTTCTCCATCCCAATGAAGAAAAGGAAGGAGATAGCGGGCTCTGTCAAGAGACTTCTAGATTCCGAAAGGATATCAAGACGCGAACAGGAGAGGGTACTAGGCTCTCTCCAGTTTGCTTCAGTGACAGACCCAGTGCTAAGAGCACAGCTAAAGGATGCAACCGGAGTTTGGAGAAGGTATGCATCAAACGCGCGAAGAGACCTGAGAAGACCAGTGCCGCCTCGGCTACGTACTCTTCTCAGACCTTGGTCCCAAGCCAGACATCTAAAGAAGTCGGTTCTTCTTCAGCCACCTCCCCCGTCGATGACGATTCACTCAGACGCCTCAAAGGAGGGATGGGGAGGTCACTCTCATCGGAAAAAAGTCCAGGGGACTTGGTCCAAGCTATTCAGGACCTTTCATATAAACTTTCTAGAAGCTATGGCAGTGCTCCTTACCTTAAAGAAAGTCTCCCCGCGTCACTCGATCCACATAAGATTGGTGACAGACAGCGAGGTGGTTGTGAGATGCTTGAATCGACAAGGGTCGAGGTCACCACCTCTCAACCAAGTGATGTTAGCCATTTTCCGATTGGCGGAAAAGAAGAAGTGGTACCTGTCGGCAGTTCACCTTCAAGGAGTCCGCAATGTGACAGCGGACGCTCTATCCAGGTTCACACCGATAGAGTCGGAATGGTCCTTAGACGCAGGATCATTTTCCTTCATTCTGAATCAAGTCCCAGAACTGCAAATAGACCTCTTTGCGACGAAAGACAACAAGAAGTTGCCCCTGTACGTGTCCCCGTACGAGGACCCCTTAGCGGAAGCAGTGGACGCAATGTCCCTCGACTGGAACAGATGGTCCAGGATTTATCTGTTCCCTCCTCACAACCTTCTGTTGAGGGTCCTCAACAAACTGAGATCCTTCAAGGGGGTAGCGGCAATAGTGGCCCACAAGTGGGCGAACAGTATGTGGTTCCCCTTGGCGTTGGAACTACAGATGAAGTTCGTGCCGCTACCACATCCAGTTCTGACCCCAGCGAGTCCAGAAGTCGACTGTCTGCGCTTCATTACAGAAAACCCAGACCCTGCAGCTCATGATTTTCTCGCCCTAGCGGTGAGAAAGCGCTTCGGGATTTCGAAAGCCAGCATAGACTTCCTAGAGGAATACAAGTGCAAATCGACTAGAGGCAATATGAGTCATCTTGGAGAAAATGGGTGGCCTTTGTAAAGGCAAAGAATCCGCAGGAGATCTCAACAGATTTCTGCTTATCTTTCTTCATCCACCTCCATGGCCAAGGATTGGCAGCTACACACGATTTCAGTGTGTAAATCGGCTTTGATGAGACCCATTTTATTTGCCTTCCAGATCGACCTAGGTAACGAGATCTTTGATAAAGTTCCGAAAGCCTGCGCTAGGCTCAGACCTTCAGCACCTCCAAAGCCCATCTCATGGTCTTTAGACAAAGTTCTTCATTTCGCCTCCTTGTTGAGCAATGAAGAATGTGCGTTAAAGGATTTGACGCAAAAAGTTATTTTCCTATTTCGCACTCGCGTCCGGGGCCAGGGTTAGTGAGATCGTAGCCCTCTCGAGAGAGGCAGGTCGTGTTCAGTTCCTGGATGGGGGGGAGCTGAACCTGTTTCCGGATCCTACGTTTCTCGCCAAGAATGAGTTACCCACCAACAGGTGGGGTCCCTGGAGAATCTGCCCTCTGAAAGAAGATGCATCTCTATGTCCAGTAGAATGCCTAAAGGTCTATCTTCGTAGAACTTCAGACTTCAAGGGTAGTCAACTATTCAGGGGAGAAACATCAGGCTCAAATTTATCTCTGAATCAACTCAGAGCGAAAATGACATATTTATTCGCAGAGCGGATCCTGACAGTACACCCGCAGGTCACGATCCGAGGAAAGTTGCCTCATCCCTAAATTTCTTTAATTGTATGGATTTTGAACATCTCCGTTCATACACGGGCTGGAAGTCTTCCAGGGTGTTCTTTCGCCACTATGCGAAGCAAGTAGAGGAACTTAAGAGATCTGTGGTAGCAGTGGGTCGTGTAATTAACCCTACTGTTTAACTCTGCGAGGAACAGTGGTCTTAATTGGGACGATTAAGTCCAGGGTGAGTGTGTAGGTACATACTGTACTACAAACTAAATAAGGGCACCAAGTGCCCATATAGACTGTTCCTTCTTTCAAAGGTGAACCTTGCATAAGTTCAGACATGTGTGCCAAGCGTTTCTAACGCTAATGTGATTGATTTGTAATACAGATTTTTTATGACTTGATACCTTGGTATCTCATTAAAGTGGTGTTTAATGGTTTTTCTTTCAGATAAACAAGTTCTGTTTACTATCATACTTATGCTTAAAGTTTTGGGTTACCCTCTTTTATATAAATATATATATTTGTTGTTAACCTGTCTGTTTATTATCTGTCAATAAACTTGTTCTTGAGAACCTTGCGTCTCTTTCACCTGTGTCAATTTATTGGTATAATTGAGCATTTTAATTCTATGTATCTTATCTGGGATAATTCTGATAGAATTGTTCTGTTTTGCAAGCTATGTTGCATTGGTTTATGTAAGTCCCCTAATGGGAGGACTCCGTCCCATAAAGGGACGAGGGCGGTTTTATTAGTTTCTTCCTATGCGGATATAAACCTTTGTCCAATACAAGTATTGTGCGGATTACTGGTCAATATATTGACGCAGTGGTTCTATACAAACTATGCTTTACTTAATATAGGGCGAGACCACTATATTAGCTTGCCTGGTATTCATACATAGATATATGTACTCTTCGAGACTTTCCAGAGTCTAGTAGGACTCTTCCCTGTAGGGGGCAGGAAGCTCTAACATAGTTTATAGTTAGTTGAAAAGATGTATAACGGTAACATCTTAGGTCTCTAGGTCTAGTCGACCGGGAATAAATATCTCCGGGGAGTACGGCACGTTCTGAGAATCCACAGATACAGTAATGCTCTGGTACACTTCCATCAGGACGACATGGCTTGAGCCCAAAAAACGGATTTTGAGCGAAGCGAAAAATCTATTTTTGGGTGAGATAGCCATGTCGTCCTGATGGACCCGCCCTTGCCTTTCTAAGAAAGGGCTGTAGGACCCCTCCCTACATACAGTATCTGTAGCACCTCGTGTACGCTACAAGGAATACAGATGGCGCCAGGATTGGCGCCAGGCACGCATACGAATCGGGGGATAGGGAAGCCTTGGGAGCGGCTCCCCTTTTTCTTTCCCGAATTCGTATCTCGTCAATCTCCCTCCTACGAGACGAATCTCTGTTCAGGTCGTAGATTGCCATGTGACGTGTCTAGAATACGTCCTCTGATATGTCGCGATATCCCTTTCACGAGGGATACTCGCTCCAGGAGTTAGAATTCTGGTACCTTAAGGTAAATTCTCTGGGAATATCGCCGTAGTTGTAATATACCCTAGGAAGCTACCCTATAGGAACTTCCATCAGGACGACATGGCTATCTCACCCAAAAATAGATTTTTCGCTTCGCTCAAAATCCGTTATATATATATATATATATATAATCCTTTCTGAGTGGAGATATCTTAATATGTTGAAAGGGTTTTATGTATTGAAATTATCAGCAAAGTTGTACTAGTCAGGACACCCCTTACTAGGTTAGTTTGCTGTGAGGGATCAGAAAAAAGTCTCCCACCATCACCAATCTGCTCTGATCAGATTGGAGATAAAAACTCCAGACAAGAATAAAGGCATGTATGAGGCCTTTGTCCTGCAGTAGACTAGAAACATCTGTATTTGATTTTGTAATAAATATACTGTATATGTACACGTATACATATGTGGATATATATAGATAGTGTGGTCTGTTATTCTTCATGGTGGCAGAGATTTTTCTACTTCAGTATCTGACATTTGTCGATTCATGATTGATACGTTATTAATTATCAACTTCAAAGCAGTATGAAGAGGGGTGAGGTATCGTCATAGGTCATAAACTAATCAATGGTCAAGCACACTGCATAAAATTACAAGACATTAACATTTCAAAATATCGTTTTATGATTCTAGATAGAAATTCTGAAATAAGAGAGAGAGAGAGAGAGAGAGAGAGAGAGAGAGAGAGAGAGAGACATTAACATTTCAAAATATGAGTTTATGAATCTTGATAAAAAATCTTGAAAGGAGAGAGAGAG
>NC_090755.1:19367434-19372434 GCF_036898095.1 Palaemon carinicauda | reverse complement strand
AAGGCTTTTTATAGTCTATGTATGAAATATCTGTTTTGATGTTTTTACTGTTTTTAATTGTTAATTATTTCTCATATCGTTTATTTATTTCCCTATTTCCTTTTCTAACTGGGCTATTTCCTTATTTCCTTTCCTCATTGGGCTACTTTTCGCTGCTGGAGCCCTTGGTCTTATAGCATCTGGCTTTTCCAACTAGGATTGTAGCTTAGCTAGTTAATAATAATAATAATAATAATAATAATAATAATAATAATAATAATAATAATAATAATAATAATAATAACTGAGACTTGTTAAATAGAGCAGCCAATTCGAGACGTTCTTGTCTTGCAATCTGTTGGACGGGAGTTTAAGAGCCGCTCAAGCTCGATAGTTTCTAGTAGAGTCTACATTCTACAACCTCTTTGTTGTTTGTTCTAGAAATTGAGCTTTGCGGGAACTTGTAGGTCTACCTACTGAGTCATCAGCAGCCATTGCCTGGCCCTCCTTGGTCCTTACATGATGGAGAGAGACTTGGGTGCTGACCGTATGCTTATTATAGTCTCTCTCAAGGGCATACTTCAGTTCCTAGCCTCTACCATTCATGAGCGACCTTTAAACTGTTTGTATTTCTGTTGTGTTTTGTTTTAACCAATTGAGTAATTTCATAATTTTTCCTAATTGGCATTTAATGTAGGCTCTAACATTCATGAGGAACCTTTAAATTTTGTATTTCTGTTTTGTTTTGTTTTAAATAATTGAGTAATTTAACTTTTTTTTCTTATTTGGCATTTAATGTAATATTTTTTCCTTTTATGTGGTCGGAAAATATTATAGAATTTTATTAGATGATAGAGATTTTAAATGGAGTTTTGGTCGAGTTACTGAAAAATTTGATATATGGTTTTAAATCATGTTAGTCAATTTTGATGACACAACATTTATTACTATAACGGAAATAGTGAAATGTACACTGTTAGAAAATACCGTGATTTTGATCTGAACTTCTTCGTAAAAATAAGCCGTCCTCAACCGTAGTTCAGTAAAATATAGGCGACCGTAATTTTACCTTACTTTGCTATTATCATTTACGGGTTAATGGCCGTAATATCACTCCTTTACGTCAATATATCTATTTTTAAAACGGTAAATTCCTGGAATAAATGTTGCCAAGCATTTAGGGTTTTTTATGCCAATTTTTAACAGTGTATAGTACTGAAAATAAGCATTTGAATATTATGACATCAATAATGATAGCGTCATAATAACAACAACAATGATCATAGCAATATTATAAGCAGAATTTCACTTCGAGACCTCCAGCTAATTCCAGCGTAGAGGAAATGACACTTCTCCAGGATCAGGAAGTTGATGTCTACATGAAAATCCTCTTACAGCTTAGGATGGCCTAAGGAACAGGATGCAGACACAACACTCGTTATTTTGTATGTTATTTTTTGCACCTCAAAAGAACTTTGTCTAGAACAGTGGTTCCATCGAACCCCAGGGGTTCGGTGAGGCAGTCTCAGGGGTTCGGCGGAGGTAACACAAAACAAATGATATGAGAGTGGGGCACTTGCCAAGGTTAACCCCGCGGATTTCTGAAATTGTCTCTGAAAGGCATCAGCAAAAGTCAGATTGATTTGCAATAAAGATTCATTATGTTTTTGTGTGAGGTTCATATTTCTTATTTTGTTCTTTAAACACAGTGATTCTGTGTGCAAATGATAATGCATGGTTCATATTGTGCACTGATACAATATATACCTGTCTTGAATTTAAAATATATCCAGATATATTTAGGTGTAACTCTCTTTTTCTTTTCCTCTTTATTTCAATTACCTATATTATATATATTTCCATCTATGAAGGGTTCGATGAATGTACATATGACACTTTCGGGGTTCAGAACCTCCAACAAGGTTAAGAACCACTGGTCTAGAATAACATATTTAAGATTCTGCATAAGCTTTGATCTCTGGCTCCAAACGGGTTTAATTTTGACAAATGCAGTTATCGTACAAAATAGAATAATATTTAAAATTCTACATGACCATTAGTTAGATATTTTTCTTTTCTGGTTAACTTATATTTTGATATGTTTTTCAAACATCAGTATTTGTTACCCTTGAAATATCATTTATCTTGACGAAACATTAACGTCTTCGCGCTGTTGTGGTTAAATGGAAATATATATTTAAGATTTTCATATGCAAAGCCCTTTTCAAACGAAAGTAAATGCTTTTATCAATTTACTGTTATACACTGTTAAAAAAACGTAACTTGAATCGGAAATTCTCAGTAGAAATATACTGCTCTCATCTATATTTCAATAAAATACAGGCCACTGTAATTTTACCCTACTTTGTTATTACCTTTTACGAGCTGGTGACCTTAATATTACTCCTTTACGTCAATATATCCGTTTTTAAAACGGTAGAAATCATGGAATAAATGTTGCCCGGCATTTACCGTTTTTATGGCAAATATTTGACAGCGTAGATCGTATGATGCAAACGTTTTGCCTTTCTGTCTGATGAGAAGGGTACTTATCAAGATCAGAATATCCAACAACCTACTGATGACACTATACTCTCTCTCTCTCTCTCTCCTCTCTCTCTCTCTCTCTCTCTCTCTCTCTCTCTCTCTCTTTTTTTTTATGAGGCGGATTTGCACCGACTCGCAGGGGTCTCCTTTTAGCTCGGAAAAGTTTCCTGATCGCTGATTGGTTGGACAAGATAATTTTAAACCAATCAGAAAGCAGGAAACTTTTCCGAGCTAAAAATGCACCCCCCGCGAGTCTGTGCAAATCTGCCTCGCTAAAAAAAATGACTATAGTGGCCCCGCTGTGGAACCTTTGAGACGCTAAATGTTCCCAAATGATCCTTCAGATATGTTTTTTATTTTCTATTTTTCATTTCTTTATCGTGGGAATTAATCTGAAGATTCTTTTCAAATCTTATTACTGCTCTTTCATTTATATATGCGGCTCGCATTTTTTGGACGCAATACCAATGTAGGATATATATATATATATATATATATAAAATAGATATCTACGGTATATATACTGTATATACAGTATGTATGTATGTATATATATATATATATATATAAAATAGATATGTACGGTATGTATACTGTATATACAGTATATATATATATATATATATACTGTACATACAGTATATATATATATATATATATATACATATATATATATATATACTGTACATACAGTATATATATATATATATATACATACATATATATATAAATATATAAATATATATATATATATATATATACACAGAGAGAGAGAGAGAGAGAGAGAGAGAGAGAGAGAGAGAGAGAAAATATGTTTGCTAACAAGTAGTGGCATTTAATGTTTAACGCTCGAAATAACGTAATCTACTCATCTCTGAGGGTTGAAACATTCCTACATTTTTTAATCTGTTTTAGGGCTTATTGTTTTTTTTTAGAGACTACGGTATATGACGTGGATAATACTCGCTTATGTTTTTATTGGACAATATTAATGTTAATGGAAATTATTACGGAATTAAAAAAAAAAAAAACTGCTATTTTGGAAAAGGACATTTCTAGGAGTGGCTGTATATCACGGATGGTTTGTATGTTTGTGTGTTTGATATACAAATGTGAAAGTAATAGAATTCATACACACACACACGAACACACATTATATATATATATATATATATATATATAATCCTTTCTGAGTGGGGATATTTTATCATGTTGAAAGGGTTTTATGTATTGAAATTATCAGCAAAGTTGTGCTAGCCAGGACACCCTTACTAGGTTTGTTTGCTGTGAGGGATCAGGAAAAAGTCTCCCACCATCACCAATCCGCTTTGATCAGATTGGGGATAAAAACTCCAGACAAGAATAAAGGCATGCATGAGGCTTTTGTCCTACAGTAAACTAGAAATGTCTGTATTTTATTTTATATATATATATATATATATATATGTATATATATATTGTATATATATATATATATATATATATGTATATATATATATGTATATATACTCTATATATACACGTATACATATGTGGATATATATATAGATAGTGTGGTCTGTTATTCTTCATGGTGCCAGTGATTTTTCTACTTCAGTATCTGACATTTGTCATTGCATGACTAATACCTTATTAATTATCAGCTTCAAAGCAGTATGAAGAGGGTTGAGGTATCGTCATAGGTCACAAACTAATCAATGGTCAAGCACTGCATAAAATTCCGAGACATTAACATATCAAAATATCGGTTTGTGATTCTAGATAAAAATTCTGGAATACGTATGAGAGAGAGAGAGAGAGAGAGAGAGAGAGAGAGAGAGAGAGAGAGATTAATATTTAAGACTTAAACATTTAAAATATCAATTTACGATTCTTGATGAAAATTCTGGAAATAAGGAGAGAGAGAGAGAGAGAGAGAGAGAGAGAGAGAGATTTAAGACTTAAACATTTAAAATATCAATTTACGATTCTTGATAGCTGAAATTCTGGAAATAAGGAGAGAGAGAGAGAGAGAGAGAGAGAGAGAGAGAGAGAGAGATTAATATTTAAGACATTAACATTATAGAATATTTTATTGCTCTTGGTTAAAATTCTATGAGAGAGAGAGAGAGAGAGAGAGAGAGAGAGAGAGAGATTATCATTTATTCATATTTTATCCCTAGAGAAAGAGTAAAAGACTTGGATGAAGTAGAATCCACACTAAGCTTTCAGTGTTGATCATCTCGGAAATGATTTTTTTGTTAAGCAGCTTAGCTGATAGACGAAAGTCCTACTAAGTCTCTCCATTAACTTAGTAAGTTTGGAGGATCAAGCGATATTATTGAAACGAACTTTGTATTATAAATTGTCATGTCTATAATGACGATATCTTTATTTACCAATTTTTTTTTATTGTTGTTCAACATATCCTTTGACTGCCTTATGTCCGTGATATTACCCATGTATGCATTTAACATTCTTGTATGAGTTGTATT
>NC_090755.1:19344934-19352434 GCF_036898095.1 Palaemon carinicauda | reverse complement strand
CGGAAAAAATTTAATGAGTTTTTATGGTTAAAAATATATATATACATATATTGTTTTGTCTAGTGCTAAATTATTTTGGAATCATGATTGAGCTCATAATACTTGCTCACACTTTTATATATATATATATATATATATATATATATAGATATAAAGTATTCCCAACGAGGAACTGTTATGCTGGAGATATATTCTTAATTAGTTGGACGCTGCTAAGACACAGGCCTTGATGCTGTGTTAATTGATATTTGAAATTAGTGAAGGATAAGTGCTTTTTCTCAAAATTCACATTATTATTATTATTATTATTATTATTATTATTATTATTATTATTATTATTATTATTTTTATTATTATTATTAGTAGTAGTAGTATTTATTATTATTATTATTATTATTATTATTATTATTATTATTATTATTATTATTATTATTATTATTATTATTATTAGCAGCAGCAACTAAGCTGCAACACCAGGTGGAAAAACAAGATGCCATAAGTCCAAGGGCTCCAACAGGGAAAAATAGCCCAGTGAGGAAATGAAATAAGGAAATAAAAAAACTACATGAAAAGTATAAAAAAAATAAACTAAAAATATTTTAAGAACAGTAATAGCATTAAAACAATAAAATGTTTTATAAACCACAATAACATTAAAACAGATCTTTCATATTTAAACTATAAAAAGAGACCTTTGTCAGCCTGTTCAACATATGCAAATATGACAGTATGATGGAAATTGAATCTCAGTCTATCCTCAATTATCGACTTGGTTAGATAGATCAGACCGGGTTATTAGCCTAAGTAAACACCAGCTTCAGTGGAGATTTGAGTAGCTAAGCCTAAGTCTGTTTGTGAATTTACTTGAGTGTACCTTCATAGATTTCCCTCTTATTATATGGAAGAGAGTTATTATTATTATTATTATTATTATTATTATTATTATTATTATTATTATTATTATTATTATTATATTTATTATTATTATTATTATTATTATTATGGTGTTTGTTGTTATTATTAGTATTATTATTATTATTGTTATTTGCTAATTATAATCTTGTGAAGCTATTTTTTAGTGTGCCATAATCATTGAATTAATCTCAATGATATACACAAGGATGATTCTTTTGAATACAACTCATGAATGATAGAGGCAAGGTATAGTGACATTGCCCTATCAAGTAGGACAATGCCCTAGAGACTAGCCATATATACATATGATCAGCGCCCAAGCCCCATCGCCACCTTAGCTATGACCAAGGAGTGCCAGGCAATGGGTGCTGATGACTCCGCAGATAGACCTATTGGTTCCCCCAAACCCCTCATCCTTAGATCACAAGGATGGTGAGGTACCAGTGACCAAAGAAACTAACGAGTTTGAGCGGGACTCTAACCCCAGACTGGCTTTTACTAGTCAGGGACGGTACTACATCGGCCACCACAACCCTATAATGATCATTATTTTACTTTCTAATACGGATCGCGAAAATATAAAGAAACCACGGAAAACCGCGAAAATATCTTTCCGTCAAAGTACATATCCTATATTCCCATATAATCAGGTTAATATTGGTAATAAGTTGCTGTTCTGTTCGTTTACTAAGTTCTCTCTCTCTCTCTCTCTCTCTCTCTCTCTCTCTCTCTCTCATATATTCAGGTTAATATTGGTAATAAGTTGTTGTTCGTTTACTAAGTTCTCTCTCTCTCTCTCTCTCTCTCTCTCTCTCTCTCATGTATTCAGGCTAATATTAGTAATTAACTGCTTTTCGTTTAATAAGTCTCTCTCTCTCTCTCTCTCTCTCTCTCTCTCTCTCTCTCTGAGAACCATATGAGTGAGATATTCAATCTGAGTTTAATTTGTCGAAATAATGATCTGCGCTATTTAATTTAAGATTTCCAGAAACAGTAAATTATAGATCATGTGAATTACAATCGACAATTAATTAATGCCATCATATAATTTGTAAGGATTTAATTAATTTTGATGTAGTTACGCTTGTGTTATCTCACAATTTCAAACTGAGAGTAATTGCTTTTCAATTTCAAATACAAATTTGAATCGGTAAAAGGGCTTTGATAATTCGCCATTCATGGCGCAAGATGGCAGCACCGTACAGGGTGTGTAGGTCATTGGCCATTACAGCATCTCATGTGATACTTAACCACTAACTTGTTTTTAATTTATTGAGACTATTTGTCTCAAGAAATCAGCAATTTTTTTTTATTTTGAATACTTAATTAGATTTATTTAGAAGGGAACTGATGTATTCATTTTATTGTGTGGCGTAGGAAAAACAGATTGTTATTGAAAATATCATGACAAATGAAGACTTATCTTTTTGCTAAAGTTTTGAATATTTGATTTAGTTTTAGACATATTTTATATTTTAGAATAATTTTCACGTTATTCATAGTCGTACCTATAAATAGAATAAAAAAAATTAGGTCCTGTGAGAGTTTATCAAACAAACTAAATTTATATATATATATATATATATATATATATATGCATAAGTGGAATTTATAGTTACTAGGCCGTATATATATTTGTTGATATAGAGATAAAAGAAATCAATTATATACTTCTAAGAGTTTATTGGACAAATTGAATGTTGTAATAAACACGAACTTTTATAATTTTTAATAAATGGCTATATTTATGCTTATCAGAAAATATATTTTTTCTTTTTTTATATATATTTCTGCAGAAGAAAACTTAATACAGATTATTTTATTAAATAATGAACGATAAAATAGGATAAAATCATTTTACTTTATTGTTAGCCCAAGTAAATCACCTATCATCACACGAGATTGGAAGCCATTTTGTCCCCATAAGATATTGAATGACCCTGGTCCAACATTTGGGATAAGATTCGGCGGGCCAACGGATTTTCCAATTCTTTTCACAATTTTTTTTTCATAAGTAATTGCATATATTACTGAGTAATCCAATTCTACCAATGGAATTCTAAAGTGGTTGATATATATTTTTATAGCCATTTTCATGCATATTTTCTGTCCATCATTTAATCAACCAATTAGTTATTTTTGCTTTCTTGTTCCCTTGATCTCTTAATGTAACTGTGTTGGGTTAAAGTTCTCTTGCTTGAGGGTACACTTAGGCACGCTGTTCTATCTATTTCCTTATTTCCTTTCCTCACTGAACTATTTACCATTTTATAGTCTTAGGGCTTATAGCATCCTGCTCTGCCAACTAGGGCTGTAGCACTACTACTACTACTACTACTACTACTACTACTACTACTACTACTAATAATAATAATAATAATAATAATATAAAATGTATGAAAATATCAAAATATATTCTATTATATTCTAAATGAATACACGATATATTTACTAGTCCACTAAAGCGTCTAGAAATATCAAGCTGTTGAATATTAAAATATGCTTTAATATGTTATATGCAATATCATTTAAAAAGGTTTTGAATAATGTTAAAAAACCAACGGAGAACAAATACATTCTAATTATATAAAGAAAAGAATATTCAGTAGATAAAAAAGTACAAAACAGTTCATTGAAAATCCCCCACCCCCCTTAAAAAAAAAATACAAGAAATATGGATCCTTAATATGGTGAATTATTATCGTCAAGATAAAAATAAAATATGTAAGACCAGAAAAAAAGTTATTAAACTGACAGCTTACACTGTTAAAAATCTGTCATTTTAATCGGAAATTCTTCTTAAAAATTTACTGTTCTCAGCCGTACTTCAGTAAAATACAGGCGACCGTAATTTCTACCTTACTTTGCTATTATCTTTCACGGGTTGGTGACCGTAATATCATACTTTTACGTCTATATATCATTTTTTAGAACCGCAAATGCCAGGCAACATTTATTCCAAGAATTGTATCTTTTTTTACGGAAATTTTTTAAGTGTACAGTGATTCCTAACAAAAGATTTCAAATAAAAACGTTTAAATCGGAACAAAACAAAAGGTATGTTCTTTGAAACACTATTATTTTCGCTCGTGTTCTTTTTATTCTTTCAACCATCCACGCAATTATTCAAACTGACTTCACTTTCGCATATAATTGAAGTTATTTTCTCTTTTTGTTTATTCTTTTTTTATCTCGGGAAAATTCACGAAAAATTCAGAAAGGTTCTAGACTCTCTAGAGGGAGGAAATAGCCATGAGATTTGAACATCTGTACTAATTCCTTTCATATTTTCTAACGCTGCAATTTTCAAGGGATTTATCATTGCTAGATAATATTCATGATATTTTTTCTATGGTTTCAAGAGTGTTATATATATATATATATATATACATACATATATATATATATATATATATACATACTCATATATATATATATATATATATGTGTGTGTGTGTGTGTGTGTGTACATAAACTGAAATTTATCATGAATAGACGATTTCATAACTAAATATAAGCAAAGTTTAATCTTACGCCTGAAAATGTATTACTGAAACATAAAGTTATCATGTTTTTTCAATTCATAAAAAAAAATCATAATGACTGCTGCTTCGTCCTCATTTTTACAGCAACATAAAATTCCATTAGTTCGTAAGCTGAGCAAAATTCCTGGAAGCTTCAGAGATTTACCAATAAAGCATTCGCATGTTTATTTCATACTGGGTACATTTACCAGGCATCAAATACACATTCTACTTAAAGAGCGTCAACACTGGAATGTAGAAATTGAAGAATAAAGAGAGAGAGAGAGAGAGAGAGAGAGAGAGAGAGAGAGAGAGAGCAAATTTTTTTTATAAGATAGGCCTTCGATTTTTAACATGGTTGTATCGGTATATTAGACAAGACTATGAGAGAGAGAGAGAGAGAGAGAGAGAGAGAGAGAGAGAGATTTTAAATTACCTCTCTCGTTCTTTTTCCCTTTTAATATTATTGTTTTAATTCCACCTCGATCCTCTTCACTTTTTTTTCCCCGTAGTATTTTTACCTTTTTTTATCTCTCCCTCCCGCAGCATATGTGCACAATTAAACCCTAAATGTACGCGTTGGCAACTCAAACAAATTCACAATGCAGCGATATATCGGTAAGAAAGTGGTCCAATTTTCAGCGCCTGTATTTTTATACATTCTATTGGTTTTGTTGAAATAGGTGAGAGACATATTGTTGCTTGGGCTGGCTAGAGTTGAATTTTCTCCAGTTCTTTTTTATTTTGGTAATGCTTAAAAAAAATTTTTATCTTTAGAGGATTAATTTATAGGTGTGTGAATTTGGGCTCGCTGGAGTTAGATTTTCTTCAATTATTTTTTGGTAATGCTTAATAAAAAGTTTCTATATTTAGAGGATTCATTTATAAGTGTGTGAATTAGAAAAATATTGAATTCTCTCCACTAATTTTTGGGTCCTTTTTTTGGGTATTGTTTAATAAACGTTTTTATCTATAGAAGATAATTTATAAGTGAGTGAGATAAGAAAATATTGAATTTTCTCCAATCATTTTTTGGTAATGTTTAATAAAATGTTTTTATCGTTAGATAATTAATTTGTAGTGAGTGAATTATGAAAATATTGAATTTTATCTAATAATTTTTTGGTAATGCTTAATAAAAGCATTTAAGCCATTCATTATAAGGCCAATCATTTAAACCAATCATTATGAGGCTAGGCATTTAAGCCATTCATCTTTAAACCAGGCATTTAAGCCATTCATTTTTAAACCAGGCATTTAAGCCATTCATCCTAAGGCCAGGTATTTAAGTCATTCAATATAAAACTAGGCAGTTAAGCTTTTCATCGTAAGGCCAGGCATTTAAGCCATTCATTTTAATGCTAGGCATTTAAGCCATTCATCCTATGGCTAGGCATTTAAGCCATTCATTATAAGGCTAGGCATTTTAGCCATTCCTCCTAAGGCCAGACATTTAAGCCATTCATTACAAGGCTAGGCATTTAAGCCAGTTATCATTAGGCCAGGCATTTAAGCCATTGATTATTAGGCTCTGTAGTTAAGCCAAACATCATCATTGTTCTTGGCAAAGGCAAGCATAATTGTGCCTGGCATTTAAGCTAAGCATCCTTATGCCAGGCATTTAAGGCAGGCTTCTTTATGCCAGGTATCCAAGCCAAGTGTTTTTATGCAATACAGGTAATTCAAGCATTATAAGGCCAGGCACTTAAGACAAGCATCCCTATGCCAGGTAGGGAAGCTGTCCCTCCTTAGTCCAGGTAGTTAAGCCAAACATTCTTAGGCCAGTCAGTTAAGCCAAACATCCTTAGCTGAGATAGTTACGCAAAACTTCCTTAGGCATGGCCTCTAAGCCATAGTTCCTAAGGCAAGGCATTTAAGCCATACAACATTAACCCAGGCAGTTAAGCCTCGCACGCCTATACAAATCAGTTAAGACAAACATCCCTAGTCCAGGCTTTCAAGTCAAACATTCTTAGTCCAGTCAACTAGGCCATTCTTTTTAGGCCAGCCAGTTAAGCGTTTCGGTTTTTTTCCGGACAGTTCAGCCACACACAGACCAGGTAGTTAAGCCAAACCTTCTTAGATAAGGCAGGTCAGCCAAACATCCTTAGGCCAGGCAGTTAAGCCATACACCCTCAGACAAAGTAGTTAAGCCAAACATCCTTAGCCCTGTCAGTTGAGCCAAACATCCTTAGCCAAGGTAGTTAAGCCAAGCACCATTAGGCCAGGCAGTTAAGCCAAACATTACTAAGTCAGGCAGTTAAGCCAAGCATCATTAGCGTAGGTATTTAAACTAATCATCATTAAGCCAGACATTTAAGCCAATCATCTTTAGGCTAGACATTTAAGCCAATCATTATTAGACCAGGCAGTTAAGGCAAGCTTCAGTAGGCCGGGTAGTTAAGCCAAGCATTATTAGGCCAGGTAGTTAAGCCAAGCATCATTAGGCCAGGCAGTTAAGCCAAGCATTGTTAGGCCAGGCAGTTAAGCCAAGCATCATCATGCCAGGCAGTTAAGCCAAACCTCATTAGGGCAGGCAGTTAAGCCAAGCATCTTTAGGCCAAGCAGTTAAGCAAAGCATCATTACGATTGGCAGTTATGCCAAGCATTATTAGGCCTGGCAGTTAAGCCAAGCATCATTAGACCGTTCAGTTAAGCCAAAAATCACTTGGACAGGCGGTTAAGCCATGCATCATTGTGCCAGGCAGGTAAGCCAAGCATCGTCAGGCTAGCCAGTTAAGCCTAGCATCCTTAAAAAAAAAAAAAAAAAAAAGAATAATAATAATAATAACAATAACAATAATATGCCAGGCAGTTAAGTCAAGCATCTTTAGGCTAGGCAGTTAAGCCTGGCATCCTTAAACCTATAAATATATATATATATATATATATATATGCCAGGCAGTTAAGACAAGCATCATTAGCCTAGGCAGTTAAACCTGGCATCCTTAAACCTAAAAAAAAAAAAATATGCCTGGCAGTTTAAACAAGCATCATTATGCTAGGCACTTAAGCCAAGCGTCATTAGCCTAGGCAGTTAAGCCTGGCATCCTTAAACCTA
>NC_090755.1:19332434-19339934 GCF_036898095.1 Palaemon carinicauda | reverse complement strand
CCCATAGTTCAAATGAGTTTGTATAATTACAATGAAAGATTCACTGATGTTCAACAACTTCACAATTACATAACATTATAGAAAACCTAGAAATGATAACGAGTTTTTTTATTTACACATTGAATGCTCAAACAAGGCTATGTCATTTTATCGTGCAAATCAATCAATCCGCTCTGACATGACTGAATACAAATCATTCAGTTCGCTCTGACATTTCTGAATTCAACAATCGTTTTGACTCTTTCATTTGGAATTCAATGTCATCCATTATCTGATCTGGAAATTATTTAAATCAAAGTCTTTTGACAGCTTCTGTCGTTAATAAATTCGTACTGACATTTGGCCATATGAAATATAGTTTTAGTGGTACTTGAACAAAAGAGAACATGGTTATTTACTTAGGATTTAAAGCTGATGAAATTTTGGAATTTTCAGTGACTATTTTATGTGTATTTTGCACTTTTTTTTTTTTACTTGAAAAAAAAAACCACGGTCATTTACTATTGATTTGAAGCCGATGGATATTTTATACTTTCAGTGATTATTATATGTCCATGTTTTTTTTTTTTTTTTTTTTTTATACTTCAGTTGTAGAGTTTACGTAAACATTAATGAATTAATGAATGTAGACACATTTTCGTAGACATCAGCTAATTTAGATTGAAATTCGCTATGAAAGTTTTTTCCCTTTTTATTACTGTGATGCCTACAATCAATAAAACCACTAGGCCTACTGCTGCTTATAACATCTTGCTTTTTCAACTAGGGTTGTAGCCTATCTTGTAATGATAATAATAATTTTTCTATTTGTCCAATTGGATAAATAATGTATGAAAGAAACAAAAATATAATTGGAAGGACAATTAAAGGAAATGATAAAATGATAAAAGATGAATATTTTTTTTTCTAATCTTTAGGTCTAAAGACCCGTTCTTTTATTCTACTTGTCCAATCGGATAAATGATGTATAAAATATACAAAAATAATATAGGAATGGCAATATTCAGAAATGATACTCTGAAAAAATAGATAAATTATCTTTACTAATCTTTAGGTCTAAAGACCAGTTCTGTTATTCTTCTTGTCCAATTGGATAAATTATGTATAAAACATACAAAAATAGTATTGGAATGACAGTTTTCAGAAATGATACAATGAAAAAAAAAAGGAAATAATTTTTACTGATCTTTAGGTCTAAAGACCCGTTTTGTTATTTTTCATGTCCAATTGGATAAATTATGTATAAAACATACAAAAATATAATTGGAGTGACAATTGAAGGAAATGATAAAATGAAAGATAAATAATTTTGCCTAATCTTTAGGTCTAAAGACCAGTTCTGTTATTCTGCTTGTCCAATTGGATAAAAGATTTATGAAAGAAACAAACATTGAAATTGGAACGACAGAAATGATGCAATGAAAAAAAGAGAAAGCATTTTTACTACCATGTCAACAGATATGATCGTGCCAATTTCAGTATGGATTCCCCTAAAGTCTCCGATTTTTGTTCAGCTTCATTGTTCTTTGGCTGTATCAGTTTGCACCAGATATATAAAAAAAAAAAAAAAAAAAAAAAAAAAAGCGACCAACTTTTTTTTTTTTTCATTTTCCCAAGGATTTAAAGATATTGATTTTTTTTTCACATTTTCCTTTTGGGTTTATGAAAATATGAAAAGCTTGGGAGAGAGATTGTGGGAGTTGTTCCTGCCTTCCTTACCTTTTTTTTTCCCTTTGTCAAATTTTTTTTCCTTTTTTTTCTTTGTCTTTTTTTGGGCGAAAAGCTTTTGTGTGTCGTCAGTAGTGGCAGTCATCCTTTTTTAAAATTTTTTTTTCTCTTCTTTTCTCCGGAAAAACACAAAAGACACATCAGAAGTAGTTATTGTTTTTGTGGGCTCTCTCTCACTCTCTCTCTCTCTCTCTCTCTCTCTCTCTCTCGCTCCTCTCTCTCTCTCTCTCTCTCTCTCTCTTCTTCTTCTCTTCTTCTTCTTCTTCTTTTTTAAATGTTCTACTGAACGAGATACATACGAAGAATAATATTGGAAAAACTCATTCGTTAAGACGAGTCTTGTCTTGGATTATTGAGATCTGAGAAATTCTCTCTCTCTCTCTCTCTCTCTCTCTCTCTATATATATATATATATATATATGTGTGTGTGTATATATATATATATACTGTATATATATATATATATATATGTAACTATCATCATCATCATCAACCGTAACTAGTCCGCTGCAGGACAACGGCCTCAGTTATGTCCTTCACCTGCATCTGTTTATGGTCCTTTTATGTTTTTATGTCAGTCTGTACCCGCAAATTTTCTTACCTCGTCAACCGATCATCTTCTCCTGCATTCCACGCTTCATTTGTAATCTCTAGAGACCCATTCTGTTATTATTAATGTCAAACTTTTTTATGTCTTTTTCATTATATGACCTGTCATGTCCATTTCTTTTTCTTGCATGTTGTTAGAATATCCTCTACTTTAGTTTGTTTTTGTATCCATCTTGCTCTTTTTTTATCTGTTAGTGTTAAGGCCGTCATGTATATATATATATATATATATATATGTATATATATATATATATATATACTGTGTATATATATATATGTATATATATATATATATATATATATAGATATATATATATATTTATATATATATATATATATATAGATATATATATATTTATATATATATATATATATTTATATATATATATTATATATGTATATATATATATATATATATTTATATACATATATATATATTATATATGTATATATATATATATATATATATACATATATTGTACATTCACCTACACCATCTCACACGTATATATGTATTATTATTATTATTATTATTATTATTATTATTATTATTATTAGCCAAGATACAACCCTAGTTGGAAAAGCAAGATGCTATAAAGCCCATGGGCTCCAACAATAGCTCAGTGAGGAAAAGAAACAGGGGAATATATATATATATATGTATATATATATATATATATATATATGTATATATATATGTTTGTGTGTGAGTGTGTGTGTGTGTATATATAAATAAACCTAGAATGTACGAATGACCTGTGCATGACGTTTGCATATGTGCCATTCCGTGCATGAACACCTTCTCACATAATACAGAATTCATGCAAAGCATCCACAGACCGTCCGTCACTCTGCGTTTGTGGCCTTCCAAGTAGAAACCGCAGAGAGAGAGAGAGAGAGAGAGAGAGAGAGAGAGAGATTGAGAGTTGACCTTAGTGAATACGATGTATGAAAATAATCCAAGGTTATTTTTAACCGAAAACCGATACTCGCATTAAAGTTGAAAGAACGGTAGGATGTTTCGAAACACTTTTCTTAACACGTTCGGAAACGGAAGGTGGAAACTCGTTACTTCCGCCAACGAAGTAGGAAGGAGGTTACGTTTTACCACTGGTTTTTGTGTTTGATTGTTTGCGAACGGCTTCCTGGCCACAATTATAATCGTACATAAATGAAACTTGCTGGGATTAACTGTTATGTGAATATCAGGAAATGATTAGATTTTGAAAGGTCAAGGTCAAAGGTTAAGGTCACGGTTAAGCAAAATATACAATTCCCGTAGCCTCCTGGCCACAATTTTAATCGGAGATTAATGAAACTTGCAACGATGAACTATTATGTAAAATCTTGTAATGATTAAATTCTGGAAGGGCAAGGTCAAAGGTTAAAATTACGGTGAAGCAAAATATAGAATTATATGTAAAATCTGGGTAATGATTAAATTATGGAAGATCAAGGTCAAAGGTTAAGGTCACGGTCAAGGAAAATGTCCAATTCACGTAATCCGCCATAAGTTTTGACATCGACGTCACAGAGCCTTCAAACTTGGTTCATATATGAGTGTATAAAAATCCACGCCAATTATTACATGATGAAGTCGAAGGTCAAAGTTGAGTCCAAGGTCAAGGTCAAGCAAAAGGTCAAATCCGTCATCAACCATACGTCCATAATTTTAATCGTTAATTAATGAAACTTGCAGGGATTTTAAAACAGTTATGTAAAGAGCTGGAAAAGATTAAATTTTGGAAGGCCAATGGTCAAGTTCACGGCCGAGCAAAGCGTCCAAAATCAGTGCAAAAGATCGAGAAATAAACTGGCGGAGGTCTGCCCTCTACTGGGTACCCCTCTAGTTTTTATTGTTATGCCTGAATATATTTGCGTGAATATATATATATATATATATATATATGTATATATATGTATATATATATATATATATATATATGTATTTATATGTGTATATATATATATATATATAATACATATATATGTATATATATATATATATATATACACACATATATATATATATATATATATTTTACTTATTTCATCTGTTTTACGTGAAAGAGATTGGCAACTGATACAGTTAAATGGTAATTATGAATAAATGAATAAGCTCTCTTTTATTATAAGTCTGAAAATATTATTTTTTCATGATTATTAAAATTATTATTATTAAGATTGTTATTTTTTTACATTGTGCAGTCTGTTAAAATGTTAACTCTTTAATCCAATGATAAAAAGAATAGCTGTACATACGTTTCTGTGTAGATTCATGAACAGGAGAAAGTTTCTTTGTTAACCTTTCCCGAAATGGCTCAACGCTGCTTTGCCTTTAACTAGATCCTCATAATGATGAAGTACCTTTTTGAAAATAGAATGAATAATTTCATTTGATGAAAATCAGTAAATTTTTTTCTCATATCCTTATTCGAAAACTAATATAGAAATTCTCTTTGAGTAGAATATTTATGGGGAAAATCATGTAGTCGTTAATCTTAACCTTTCTAACTTTACCGAATCTCTCTCTCTCTCTCTCTCTCTCTCTCTCTCTCTCTCATTTCAAGCAAATGAAAATGTGTGTTTAATGCTGAGACCAGTCACTACCCAAATCTACTCGCCATTCATCAATCTCTCTCTCTCTCTCTCTCTCTCTCTCTCTCTCTCTTATTACTAGAAAATGAAAATTTGTGTATAATGATAAAACCGGTCACTCAACCAAAATCTTTTGACCATTCATCTCTCTCTCTCTCTCTCTCTCTCTCTCTCTCTTTTATTTCCATTTGTGCATATTGCTGTGACCACTCAACCAAAATCTTCTCTCTCTCTCTCTCTCTCTCTCTCTCTCTCTGGAATCTTCTTCTCTTCTTCCTTCTTCTCTAAAGACGTAGATCTGGCGAACCTGTTAATGATGAGGAGATGATGAAAGCTGGAATGGTGCGATAGAAAGTGAATGCTGGCGGTGTGTGGTAGGTAGGTAGTGGTGGTGGGGGGGGGGGGTGTTGTTGAGGGAAAAATAGAGCAGTTAGTAAGCTGTATTAAGGGAGCTTTCAGTTTTTTACTAATGAGGAGGTTGGACGAGCTTCTAAAACGGTTTTCCCTTCTTTATTCTAATGATTTTATCCACACACATATTGTATACACACACACACATATAAATATATGTATATATATATATATATATATATAAGCTATAACCCTAGTTGGGAATGCAAGGCCAAGGGCTCTTACAGGGAAAAATAGCCCAGTGAGGAAGGGTAATAAGGAAATAAATATACAATATATGAAATAATAAACAATTGATATATATTTTAAAAACAGTAACAACATCAAAACAGATATTTTATGCTTTAAACTATCAAAAAGACTTATATCAGCTTTAAGTACATAGTTTTTTTTAGTTTTTACAAAATTTAGAAAATTGAATTCAAAAGCTTCTATTGTCCATTGATTCTTAAGTCATGACAGGTACATGGTATTGCTAACATACTGAGAAGTAAGCCTTTCTTGTTGCTCGTTGTTTACCACTGCTTCTTTGGTTTTGGTAGAATAACGCGCAGTGCGGACTCCAAGATAAGTTTGTTTGTGTTCACGAGTATAATGGCGCTTAAAGGGGATGAACGTATTTCAGAAAATCAGGGAAAGAAACGTTTTAATAGGAATCATGGAAATAAAAATATATCAACTCTTAAAAAAATAGGAATATATCAACTCAAAAAAAAAAAAGTCAGTTAAGCATGATTATACTTTTTTTTCGTTTATTTTTTTTTTTTTCTCTTTTTTTTTTTTTTTTTTTTTACAAGCAAAATAGAATTATTATTTTAGTATATCAATGATGAGTTATAAATATATTGGGTATTTTTACTAAGTGAAGCAAGGGATCAATATTTATCTTTTGACCTAATCAGAGGTCAAAACGTTTCGAATCGCCATCCAAAAAGACTTGCTGTGCACTAAACTTTCTAAATCAGATAACGCCCTTCTGAAGGGGATAGTCTTTCAAATTATCCCATCAATCTTTCAAGAAATTATACTTTTGCTCCTATCATTCCCCATTCTTTCCACATGACCGAACCATCTTTTAACATCATGGGATCACTGTTGTTATTATTCAGGGTATTTTAGCCTTCCAATATACCTCAGTTCCTGATTCTTTTCTTCCACTTTGCTTACCAATCGTTAATGTTGGGTCTGCCAGTCCCCAGTGCCAGTCCCCAGTGCCGTGTTTAATGACCCAAAATCATAAATTAAACTTTTTCCAATTTTTAATCTTTTCAATTCATCTTTCACCGAAATATTATTCATCATTGTATTTTATATATATATGTGTGTGTGTGTATATATATATATATATATATATATATATACACGCATGAGTTCCTAGAGATTGTAAAATAAGCAGTGGAAGTAAGAGAAGACTATGGATTGACGAACTAAGAAAGTTTGCCGATGTGGACTGGCACGGAAAGACCACAAACAGACGCAAGTGGAAGGGCATGTGTGAAGCCTTTGTCTTGGAGTGGAATAGTAACGACTGACAATTATGATAATTGTATGTGTATATATGTGTGTTTTTACACATATTTGCACTTCCTATCAAGTCAAAGTTGTCGTGATGGTTGGTTATAGCAATTGAAGCAGATGAATAACTTTGAAATTGTCTCAGCTAACTTAAAAAAGTTGAAAAATCTTTTTCTACTCTTTTTTTTTTTTTTTTTAATTGTGAGCCGCTATTGTTGGAACTTTGCCATGGCTTAATTCAATCTCTAAAAAGGTTTCCTGCTATACAGTATTTTTGATAAGACCCAGTTCTACTAAATACAGTAACCCTAAAGGAAAAAAAACAACTTTTTGGGGGTTCCCACGAGTTTTTTTTTAATTTTTTTTATAGTTTCTTTAAAAAGAACCTTTTCTACTTAACACAGAACCCTTAAAGGTAAAGGGAAAAAAAAGAATTTCCCTTTTTTTGTTTGGTAACTTTTTTTTTTCGAAATATGATATCTAAATGTGCACTATTTTTTGTATTACGATTTAATTTATTTATCTCATTCAGAAGACTTCTTTATACCTATCCTCTCTCTCTCTCTCTCTCTCTCTCTCTCTCTCTCTCTCTCTATATATATATATATATATATATCATCATCATCATCATCATCCATA
>NC_090755.1:19327042-19331934 GCF_036898095.1 Palaemon carinicauda | reverse complement strand
GCAGAATCAATTCGGCAATCTTGTACACCATATAACTCAAAACTAGCAAATTTGGAGTTACGACCCTCTTGCAATGAGGTAGCGATATGTTTAATAGTAGATTCTTGAAGTTCGTGATGTCCAAGTTTGAGGTTGAGCGAAATTATGTTTTAGATTTATTTTATCACAATTCGTTGCTACTCACTCAGATATTGGACTGATCAGTATTGACTCTGGGAAGGATGATACTTCGTCTCACTATTTTAAAGTCCATATATTCGTATTACTCGTATATTATCTCTCTCTCTCTCTCTCTCTCTCTCTCTCTCTCTCTCTCTCTCTCTCTCTCTCTCTCTCTCTCTCTCTCTCTCTCTCTCTCTCTCTCTTTTTTTTTTTTTTTTTTTTTGCGTAATCTATAAGTTTATAAGTTTATTTCACATGATTTTACATTTTTATTAATTAATAAATGCTAATATGTATATTTTACATTTAGTTTTGCACTGTAGTATGGTTTTATTAAATAGATTAATTTATTTGCAAATAGCAAATATTTTTTACACCGCCTTGTGTTTTGGCAATGTTTAGATCAATGTATATATATATATATATATATATATATATATATATATATATATATATATATATATATATATATATATATATATATATATATATATATATACGTGTGTGTATATATATATATATATATATATATATATATATATACGTGTGTATATATATATATATATATATATATATATATATATATATATATATATATATATATATATATATATATATATATATATAAACAATATCCATATAAATAAGTTGTTTTTCTAATAAGTAAACTCCAATGTTCATTACTGTTTGCTTTTAAGTTTTAAATTACTTCAATTGTCTAATTCCTTGTACTTTTAATTATTAAATTGTATATTTGTTCAATGGGGCAGTGTACCTTTTTATTTAATAAGCATATTTAAAGAGATTCATTTGTGTATGGATAATTATAAGCTCATTTATTCATATTCATTTGTGTATGTATAATTATTGAAGAGAATATGTTTGCATTTTTATTTAATAAATTCATATGCACACGGTCATCAGATAGTTTTTACACATTTGCTTTTAGCAATACATTAAGTGTTCTTTATACTCACCTGCTTTTACTCCCAAAAGCGCAATTATCTCCATTTCTCACTTCTTTGTCCCAAGTTTTATCGGTTAAAGATTGAAATTCATTTTCTAAAGATTAAAGAGAAATCGTAATTGAAATTGGATAACATTTCATTGAGGTCAATAACCGAGCAATTTGGGTAAATGTCGACAGAAACTTAGGTTAAATCTCGACTGAAACTAAGGATAAATGTCGACAGAAAATTGGGGTAAATTTAATCAGAATTTAATTGTCGACAGAAACTTGAGGTAAATCTCGACTGAAACTAAGCATGAATGTCGACAGAAAATTGGGGTAAATTTAATCAGAATTTAGTGGTCGACAGAAACTTACGTTAAATGCCGACCTAAACTTAAGGTAAATGGCGACTGAAACTTAGGTTAAATGTCGATTGAAACTAAGGTCCAATGCTGATTGAAACTTAGCGTGAATGCCGATTGAAACTTGGTTAAATGTCGACAGAAACTTTGGTAAATGTGAACAGAAACTTAGGTTAAATGCCGATCGAAAATTGGGGTAAATGTCTAATGAAACAAGATGAATATCGACAGAAACTTGTATTGAATGTCGACTGAAACTAAGGGTAAAGGCCGACTATAATTTAGGGTAAATTCCGACTGAAACTTTGGGTAAATTCCGACAGAAACTTTGGGTAAATATCTACTGAAACTTGGGTAAATGACAACTGAAACTTAGGGTAAATGTCGACAGAAACTTAGGGTAAATATCGACTGAAACTTAGGGTAAATATCGAAAATATTTGGGGTAAATGTCGACAGTAACTTAGGGTAAATATCGACTGAAACTAAGGATATATGTCGACTGAAACCTAGGGTAAATGAGACTGACCATGAGAGTAAATGTGGACTGAAACTTTGGGTAAACGTCGACTGAAACTTAGATTAATTGTCGATAGAAAATTAGGGTAAATGTCGACTGAAACTTAGATTAATTGTCGATAGAAACTTAGGGTAAATGTCGACTGAAACTTGTGTAAATGCCGACATTAATTTGGGTAAATAACGACTGAAACTAAGGGTAAATATCGACTGAAACTAAGGGTAAATGTCGACTGAAACTAAGGGTAAATGTTGACTGAAACTAAGGGTAAATATCGACTGAAACTAAGGATAAATGTCGACGGAAACTTAGGGTAAATGAGACTGACCATTAGAGTAAATGTGGACAGAAACTTTGGGTAAATATCGACTGAAGGTTAGATTAATTGTCGACAGAAAATTAGGGTAAATGTCAACTGAAACTTGTGTAAATGTAGACATTAATTTGGGTAAATGTCGACAGAAACTAAGGGTAAATATCGACAGAAACTAAGGGCAAAATTTTGGCAAAATATCGACTGAAACTAGGGTAAATATCGACTTAAACTAAGGGTAAATGTCGACAGAAACTAAGGGTAAAATGTCGATAGAAGCTTCGGTACACGAAGAGAGCCACGTCTCTTAAGATCAGGACTGTGTCCTGCTAGGGAGCGTTGCCATGGCAACGACTGACGGCAATCAGAGGAAGTGAGGTTTCAGGGAATTCAGATACATATCGGTGAAGGGACAAAGGGAGACGATAAACAGGTGTTTTAGATATTTTAGCAGTTTTAGGGTATATCCTGATTTCTAAGAATTGACATTCTGAATGGTGTGGCGTACAGGAATTCATTCTCTTTTAGAGGAGTATTTGATTTTTTTGTTACTCATTTATTGTCAATTACTGTAGTTATTTCTCTAGGTCCTTTCCCCTCTATAGGCTAATTTTCTTCTTGGAGCATTTTTCTTTTTTGATTAAGGTAGTAGCTTGCATAGTATGGATGATAATAATAATAATAATAATAATAATAATAATAATAATAATAATAATAATATCATCTCCTTTATAATAAGAGCAAGTGTCTGGTTTTATATATATATATATATATATATATATATATATATATATATATATATATATATATATATATATATATATATTAATGTATTTATTTATTTATATTCGGTCACGCTCAAGTCCACGTCTTCGGGAGGGGAAAGAGGGAGTAGTCATACCTTGGTGAAAGGCGGTTGCGTGTGTGTATATCTTTTTAAATAATTAGTTGTTATTTATGACGGGTTCATATAATAATAATAATAATAATAAAGGTTTAATCTTTGAAGTTCCTAAATGTGCCGATACTCTCTCCAAGCTTTAGAATATTACATGACCGTTTCCCCACTCAAGCTTTAAAGCGTTCCACGACACTGGACCCTCAAGATAGACCTATTTAATTTTACAAAGAGATTGGGCATGCATACGAATTCCCCCTCCCATACCCCCTACCTCCCCTCCCCATACCTCCCCCACTCTCTTCCTCCCCCACCCCCTACCTCCCCCACTTTGATCAGAATTACAAATGATCACGGTCATGTTACTTGTTAATTGTCGACAGAAACTTAGGTTAAATGTCGACTGAAACTTAGGATAAATGTCGACAGAAACTTCGGGTAATGTCGACTGAAACTTAGGGAATTGTCGACATAATCTTAAATGCTGACTGCAACTTAGGTTAAATGCCGAGTGAAACTTAGGGTCAATGCTGACTGAAATTTAGGGTAAATGTCTACTGAAACTTAGGGTAAATGTCCATTGAAACTTAGGGTAAATGTCCACTGAAACTTAGGGTAAATGTCGACAGAAACATAGTTTAAATGTTGACAGAAACTTAGGGTAAATGTCGACAGAAACTTAGGTTCAATGCCGACAGAAACTTAGGTTAAATGTCGACAGAAAATTAGGTTAAATGTCGACAGAAAATTAGGTTAAATGTCGATTGAAACTTAGGTTAAATGTCGATTGAAACTTAGGTTAAATGTCGACAGAAAATTAGGTTAAATGTCGATTGAAACTTAGGTTAAATGCCGACCGAAACTAAGAGTAAATACCGACCAGAATGTCTTCTGAAACTAAGGGTCATTGCCAACAGAAACTCAGGTTAATATCGGCTGAAACTAAGAGTCAATACCGACCTAAACTTAGGGTAAATGTCGACTGAAAATTATGTTAAATGTCGACTGAAAATTAGGTTAAATGACTATTGAAACTTAGGTTAAATGCCGACCGAAACTAAGGGTAAATACCGACCAAAACCTAGAGTAAATGTCTTCTGAAACAGGGTCAATGCCAACAGAAACTTAGGTTAATGTCGACTGAAACTAAGGGTCAATACCGATCTAAACTTAGGGTAAATGTCGACTGAAACTTATGTAAATGTCGACAGAAGCTCGCCACGTTACTTGTGAGGATCTGGTGGCCAACCAAGTGGTCGATAGCGGTTATGATTTGAAATGAAGGTTACCTCTCGGTGCGTTGTTAACACGCTGGTGCACCGCCCGAGGAATACATGTTGCAATGGGGGGGGGGTGAGGGGTTCATTAGAGGGGTTGAATTGGGAGAGGGGTTAGCTTTGGGGTTTATTTAAGGATGAGGAATGGGTGGATATCTGTAGGGCTTGCTTGAGAATACTCTCGGGGACACTATTCTATTAGGTTTCCTTGATTCCTTTCCTAAATGGGCTATTTTCCTTTTTGGAGGCCTTGGACTTATAGTATCCTGCTTTTCCGACTAGTCTTATAGCTTCTCTAGTAATAATAATAATAATAGTAATAATAATAATAATAATAATAATAATAATAATGATAATAAAAATAATAATAATAATAATAATAATAATAATAATAATAAAATAATAATG
>NC_090755.1:19302042-19319542 GCF_036898095.1 Palaemon carinicauda | reverse complement strand
GTTTCCTTCAGAAAAAGCAGATTTTCTTCGAAAATTACACTTTTGTATTTAAAGCCCAAATATAAGTAATTGGCTTCATTATAGCTACGGACGGGGAAAGGTTTCCTACTGAAGAAACGCAGATTTTCTTCAAAAATTACACTTTTGTTTATAAAGCCCAAATATAAGTAATTGGCTTCATTATAGTTACGGACGGGGAAAGGTTTCCTTCAGAAAAAAACGCAGATTTTCTTCGATAATGACACTTTTGTTTATAAAGCCCAAATATAAGTAATTGGCTTCATTATAGTTACAGACGGGGAAAGGTTTCCTACAGAAAAAAAGCAGAATTTCTTCGAAAATGACACTTTTGTATATATAGATCAAATATAAATAATTGGCTTCATTATAGTTACGGACGGGGAAAGGTTTTCTACAGAAAAAACGCAGGTTTTCTTTGAAAATGACACTTATTTTTGTAGTGGGGAACGAAGTTGTTGAAATGATTGTTCTGTTTGTTTGCGATTGAAATGAAGGTCAAAGTTGGTTGATTCACATTATTCACTATAAGAAAATATATTTTCTGTTTGAAATGTTTCCCCATCCTTAAATATAATTTTAGCAAATAATTTGTAGTACTGTACGTATTTGCCTTATAACGAATACTGTACTAAATGAAATTAGTGGCTGATGTTCTGATACTCCAATTTCTTGCCACACACACGTGAACTTGGAGTATTTTAATGCATTTTTTTTTTTTTTTATCATTATCATTGACTTATACCCTCCTATTTTTATTTCTATCATTGATGTTGGAACAATAGTGTGAAATTTGTTTTATAGTGTAGTGAAGCATAAAACAAATTTATTGTAGCCTATTTCACCAGTCTGATGTGATAGATGTATGCAAAATATACCACAATAGACTGGAAAAAACTTAGTTTATATGTGTAATATGTAACAATCTGTACAAGTATGTATACAACCCAAAAGCATATAACATACTGTAATTAAGAGGGAAGGTGGTGTATGTATGATATCGGCCACCTATGTGTATGATGACAGCTGACTATGAATAAGTCAGTGTAAGGGCGGTTGCAGGGGGCGCAGGCTCCCACGGCTTGTAGGTTAGGTTATGGGGTGGTAGTTTAGGTTAGTTGGTGTCTATGTTTTATGCTCGCTGGAGGAACTGGCCGCTGATATACAAAGGCTCTGTGGGATGTGTTATACCTAACCAAACCGGTAAATGTTAACACCAACACCTCCCACATATACAGTGTCATATGTATTTATATCCTCTCGACATTCTTGAGTCAATTTCATTTACTTGCAATTTTTGTCATGAATAGTTTTTATGAATGAAAAATTGTTTCTTATTTTTCCCTTTACAATACAATAAAACCTGGTTCCCCCCCACCACTTGGAATGTCTGATGTATTTTCTTGCAAGAAAATCCATATTTCAGCAAGGAAACAAAAATGGGAATACAATTTAACTTAAGATTCCCAACTAACCTAACTTGGGACATTGTCCTTACCTTAACCTAAGTATCCTAGTATATTGAGGTTTTCCACTACAGTTGAATTTTCCCAGTTGCAGTAAAGGAAGTGAATGATAGAGGGACTATTTTTGATGGGTCAAAATATCTTTCTTATAAAAAGTCGTATGCAATCAGAAACAATTTCTACATTTTAAAAGAAATGGAAATGACTGTATGCCTAGTAGGAGTGTTTGCCTCCAGGGGACAAATATATCTTGCTGAAACAAGAGCTTGAAAGAACTATGGAAATGATGAAAAAGTTTCGGTGACGCGAAAAAGGTAGGGGATTTGCCGAAAAAGGAAAAGTCCCCTTTTGATAAGGCCCCGAGTTGTTATTTAGTCGATGATTGCAGTGACAGTCCGCTTCTAATAAGAAAAATGGGAAGCTAAAAATACTTATTCTAAGAGAACACCTAATTTCGTTTACGGCATGTCACATTCTATATATAATTAGGTGATTCGGCAAGAAAAGCGTTGTGTATAGAAATAAAAGTTCCTTCATATGTGGTTTATGTAGGATATATTTATTTTAATGTTACTGTTAAAATATTTGATTTTTCCTTGTTTCCTTTCCTCACTGGGCTACGTTCCCTGTTGGAGCCCCTGGGCTTATACCATCCTGCTTTTCCAACTAGGGTTGTAGCTTAGCAACTAATAATGATAACAAAAGCATTATTGTTAATATATTCCATCTAACCCAACTTAGTACTCTTGAGTCCTTACCTAACCTAGAACACTGGGTATATGCCTAGCCTAGTACTTTTGAGTTGTTACCTAACCTAGAACATAGGGTATATGCCTAGCCTAGTATTCTGAGTCCATACCTAACTTAATACTCTAGGTCCTTACCTAATCTAGTACTATGGGTTGTTGTAGCCTAGTACTTATTGAGTCGTTACCTAGCCTAGAACACTGGGTATATGCCTAGCCTAGTATTCTGAGTCCATACCTAACTTAATACTCTAGGTCCTTACCTAATCTAGTACTATGGGTTGTTGTAGCCTAGTACTTATTGAGTCGTTACCTAACCTAGAACACCGGGAAAATGCCTAGCCTAGTATTCTGAGTCCATACCTAACTTAATACTCTAGGTCCTTACCTAATCTAGTACTATGGGTTGTTGTAGCCTAGTACTTTTGAGTCGTTACCTAACCTAGAACACCGGGAAAATGCCTAGCCTAGTATTCTGAGTCCATACCTAACTTAATACTCTAGGTCCTTACCTAATCTAGTAATACTGTATGGGTTGTTACCTAACCTAGTACTTTGAGTTGTTACGTGACCAAGTACTTTGGTGTGGTAAAATTATAGAATAGTACAATAAATGTTTTATAGGAAATAAGACTGTTGTTTATTACATTTTGTGGGGTTTAAACGATTTTGATAATAATTTCTGAAGGAAATCCATAGTATTTCTCTATAGTGGGTTGACTACCATAACCGAAAAACTATAGGTTTTCGCTAAGTATCGTTATCAATAACATTAGAAACACATTGAAAGTACTCTGTGTACCAGTCTTATTTTATGTAACTTATATTAACTTGTTTAAACTATGTTTCCCCCAGTGGTTGTCATAAAAGGTCATTGTAATAAAAATAAAAAGTTACCGTAATCAAAACCCCGTAATAGTAATGAAACAATCAAAACAAAAACACAGGATGTTTTGTTTGTCAGGTCTTCCAGACGCATCGAAAATGGGATTTTTCAATTCCATTTTCTATGCTTATAAGAACGTAAAAAAAAAAATTAGGAGATCTTGCGAATATTAACATTTCATAGGAAAGCTGGACGAATTTGAATTTAATCCAGGTTTCAACATTGTTGGTAGCCGTGTTCATCGTACTAAGAAAACCTCCATACTTAAATGTGCCTACAGTATTTATCTAAGTTGGTGTGCCAAATGGACACTATCTAATTATTTGTTGGTCTTTGCTCTGCTGTAGCTCTCTTTGCTCCTGATTTAACTTTATCTTATTTTATCTATGTTTTGACAAGTGGAACATGTTTCGCTACATGCGTTAGCCCTGTGGGCTAATATTTTGGCGATATTTTAATTATCTACTTTATCACTTATTACCTTAGTACAATTGTTTTTTGCTCCGCCTTAGCTCGCTTCACTCGCATGTTTTGGCATACAGAATAGTTTTCGCTATTTACGTAGGCCCGTGGGCTACTATTTATAATAGTAATGGTTTGTCTTAAATTATAGTTTGAACTGATATATTTTCCAATTTAATTTTGCAGGACGTAAAATGATAAAACAGACAAGCAAAATTTAAATTTCATTTATATCATGATGCTTGAAATTAATGTATATAGTACAGTACTTGAAAGAATAAAGCCATTAGTATACAAACGTAACAAAGGGGTGAGTTGTAGCCTTGCGCTCCAGCATCTGTTTTAACATTGGAATTAGTTTCTATTTACAGTGGAACCTCTATGTACGATTGTCCTAACATACGAATTTTCCAACATACAAAGTAAAATTCAACCAAATTTCTGTCTCAACATGCGAAGTGTTGCTCCAACATATGAAGTAAACAATACGCTTACCCGTGGAATTTTCTCGAAAGCGTCCAGCGTCGTTTGTTGTTGACGCCGCTAGACGGCAGCACATCGGAGGGACGCCAATCGAGTGTCACCTTGATCAGTCCTCTCATCGCGTGCGCATCGTGTGGTTGTCCTCTATTCGCTCAGTTTTAACAGTTTTTTTTATCTTGCCTTTTCACGTGTTGTTTTCTGTGTTCCGTAATCATGGGTCCTAAAAAGCTTAGTTTCGGTTCAGGAAGTAGTAGCAGTGGTGAGAAAAAGAGGAAATCTATGCTTTCATTAGAATTAAAGCAGGAAATAATAGAAAAGCATGAGCAAGGTGTACAGTAAGTGTTAGCGATCTGGCTAAACAATATGGCCGGAATATGTCTACGATCTCGACGATCATAAAACAGAAGTCAGCC
This sequence comes from Palaemon carinicauda, assembly GCF_036898095.1. NCBI lineage: Eukaryota > Metazoa > Arthropoda > Malacostraca > Decapoda > Palaemonidae > Palaemon > Palaemon carinicauda. The sequence continues at coordinate 19,315,068 of NC_090755.1, read as the reverse complement.
ATTAAAGCAGTGAAATCTTCGAAGGGGATCACAATTATTTCTAAACGTCATAGCCCTACTCTGGAAGAGATGGAACGCCTTTTGTTGATCTGGATAAAGGACAAGGAGATTGTTGGCGATACGATCACGGAAACGATCATTTGTGAGAAGGCCAGCGCTATCTACAGTGACTTGAAAGCGGCGCGCTCTCGGGGTGACGCGGGGGAGAGTTCAGCCGATCCTACGACGGAGGAGTTCAAGGCGTCTCGAGGTTGGTTCGAGAAATTTAGGAAACGGACCGGGATTTATTCAGTTGTTACTCATGGAGAAGCTTCGAGTCGGACACCAAGGCTGCTAAAGACTTTGTTAAAAAGTTCAAAAGCATCGTGGCGGAGGAAGGTTACGTAGAGCAGCAGGTGTTCAACTGCGATGAAACCGGTCTGGTTTGGAAAAAGATGCCTAGTCGAACGTACATTACCGCCGAAGAGAAGAAAATGCCTGGACATAAGCCAATGAAGGATCGGTTGACTCTTGCGCTTTGTGCCAACGCCAGCGGCGACTGCAAAATTAAGCCTTTGCTAGTTTACCATTCCGAAAACCCTAGGGCATTTAAAGCACATAGAATTAATAAAGACCTGCTACATGTTCTATGGCATTCTAATTCTAAGGCTTGGGTTACTAGGCATATCTTTGGGGAATGGGGAAACGTAGTTTTCGGCCCTGCTGTCAAGAAGTATCTTCAGGAGAGGAATTTGACTTTGAAGTGCTTGCTTTGTTTGGACAATGCACCCGCTCACCCCCCCGGACTCGAAGATGATGATATCGACGAATACAAATTCATCAAGGTGTTGTATCTTCCACCGAATACCACCCCTATCCTCCAGCCCATAGACCAGCAAGTCATCTCTAATTTTAAGAAGCTGTACACCAAGCACTTATTTAAGCAGTGCTTTAATGTCACGCAAAGCACCAGCTTAACTTTGCGTGAATTTTGGAGGAGCCACTTCAATATCATGCACTGCTTAAAGATCATTGATCAGGCTTGGGAGGGAGTAACTCGTCGGACCCTGAATTCCGCTTGGAAGAAACTTTGGCCTGATGCTGTTGCTCCCAGAGATTTCGAAGGTTTTGGCCCCGAGAATGAACCTGTGCTTGCCGCCGAGGAAGACGTCGAAGAGATTGTATCCCTTGGCAAGTCCATGGGTCTGGAGGTGGATGAAGATGACATCACCGAACTCGTCGATGAGCATCACGAAGAGCTCATCACCGAGGAACTCAAGGAGCTGCAAGCCATGCAGCATGATGAGTTCCAAGCGCAGTTGAGTGAGTCGGAGGAGATCGAGGAGGTAGACGAAATCTTAGGTACGGCGGAAATAAAACAGATGTTGGCATATCATCAACACGTTGTTGATTTCATCGACAAGCATCACCCACAGAAACTTAAGGTTTGCCGTGTTGTTGCGCAGTTCGATGATGTTTCCTTAACACATTTTAGAAAAATCCTCAAAAGCCGTAGTAAGCAACTTTCACTCGATAGTTTCTTTAAAAAATCTTTAAAACGGTCTAGTGATCATGATGAAAAGAAAGAAAGTGAAGCAAAGAAAAAAGGAAGACCGAATTGAGTGAAAGTGATGAAAATTGAAAATAAGAAAAGAAAAAATGTGAAAGAAAATATAAAATTATAAAAATGAAAAAAAAAAATAAGCTAAGTCAAGTTAAAGTTCACGTAGTAGTGTAAGTTAGTGTAAATTATCCCTACCTCCTCGCCGATCTTCTGTCTCCTCCTGCGTAGAAGTCCCTACACCTGCGCTGGCCTGTCGCTAAGGTAAAGTGTTACATTACAACCCGTTTTTTATTTATTATTTCAATATTATTATTTTTTTTTTGGTTTGTAATATGTATTTATTATACAGTTATTGTATTAATGTCATGTGTAATTATGTGTAGCCATTTATTAAGAATTTATTATGGGTTTTTAGGCTGAGGAACTAATTAGATCAATTACCATGTATTCTTATGGGAATATTTGCTCCAACATACAATCGTTTTAACATACGAAGCAGTTTCAGGAACGAATTAAGATCGTTTGTAGAGGTATCACTGTACCTATTATTTATCAGACTAAATATACCACACATACGTTTCTACCCTTACTAATCATTAGTAACATGATAATTAAAATTAGAGCATTAATATTCCAATATTGAAAACAAATAACAATAGGTTTTATATATAAATTGTTGGGCTCTTTATTCTGTTCGAACAAGTATTATACAATCGAAACACCACCCTATTATTTTTTTTTAAATGTCTGGAGGGAGGAGGTTCTTGTGGTATGTGTTAAAATGCTTATAGGAGGAAAATGGGAATCTTTTATTAAATCTAACTTCATTTATAGAGATTTCTGACTGTAGTACAGTACTGTATATGGAATTTAGAATACTGTAGAGTATTTGCAAACATCTATTTAATTATGCAAGTTCCAATGTCCTAAATTATATTGCGCTGTTCTATAATAAACCCCTCTGGGTTTACATCTGACCTAGTACTGTACTCCGGGTCCTTACCTAACCTAGTACTGAGTCCTTACCTAACCTAGTACTCTGGGTCCTTACCTAACTTAGGGAGTACTGTATGCTGGGTCCTTACCTTACTTAGTAAGTATTCTGGGTCCTTACCTAACCTATTGAGTACTCTGGGTCCTTACCTAACCTAATGAGTATTCTGGGTCCTTACCTAACCTAATGAGTGCTCTGGGTCCTTACCTAACCTTATGAGTACTCTGGGTCCTTACCTAACCTACAATAGTACTATGGGTCCTTACCTATCTTAGTACTTTGGGTCCTTACCTAACCTACAATAGTACTATGGGTCCTTACCTAACCTACAATAGTACTATGGGTCCTTACCTAACCTAGTACTTGGGTCCCTACCTAACCTAGTACTTGGGTCCCTACCTAACCTATTACTTTGGGTCTGTACCTTACCTAGTGATCTAGGTCTTTACCTAATCTATTTTTCTAGTTTACCTAATCTATTACTCTAGGTTCTTACCTAACCTAGTACTCAGGATCGTTACCTAACCAGTACTCTGGGTCGTTACCTAACCATTACTCTGGGTCAATACCTAACCTAGTATCCTGAGTCTCTGCCTATTCTATTACTCTGGTCCATACCTAACCTAGTAATCTGAGTCTTTACCTTATCAAGTAATCCGAGTCTTTACCTTATCAAGTACTCTTCATCCTTACCTAACCAAATATTAGGATCCTTATTTTACCTGGGAATTTCAACCACTACCATAAACACCCCAGTCAACCTGACCGTGAAGGTCAGAAGTTGTGGTAAACAATACAGAAATGATAACTTGACCTATCCTATCTCAGTATGCCTTGTCTGTACTTTACCTGACCTGAGGTAGTGTAAATCATAAAAAACTGGATTTCACTCCTCCATAATTAGTAAATCATGCCATACCTGTCATAGAGAATACTGTGCCCCTCCCTTTTTCGCCGCAACATTTCATTGGTTAGCATATAATTTGGGAGGATGGTTGGCCAACACACATCTGTTTGTCTTCAAGAAAATCCTTGTGCACCATTCAGTCAGGAATGCATTCTACCCTAACATTACCTAACCTAACACAGTATGCCCTGTCCTTTCCTGACTTGGCACAGGAAGATTAGAATATAATTCACTCCATCCTAATTTGCAAATTATGAACCTGTCTCATTTTGGAATTGTTCAGATTAACATATATTTGGAAGATAGTTATATTGGCTCACATCTGTTTTGTCTTCAATTTGTACAGCAGTAATAGATATACAGTAGGCCCCCACCATACAACATTAATCCGTTCCGGAGTTGGTATCGTATGGTGAAAATGTCGTATGGCAAGTAATAGAATAGCTAATGTGTGAAAAACCCCTGGTAAAAACATTGAAAATTAGTACAGTGGAACCTCTACATACGAATTTTCCAACATACGAAGTAAAATTCGACCAAATTTCTGTCTCAACATACGAAGTGTTGCTCCAACATACGACGTAAACAATACGCTTACCCGTGGAATTTTCTCGAAAGCGTGCTGCGTAGTTTGTTGTTGACGCCGCTAGACGGCAGCACATCGGAGGGACGCCAATCGAGCGTCACCTTGATCAGTTCTCTCATCGCGTGCGCATCGTTTGGTTGTCCTCTATTTGCTCAGTTTTAACAGTTTTTTATCTTGCCTTTTCACGTGTTTTCTGTGTTCCGTAATCATGGGTCCTGAAAAGTTTAGTTTCGGTTCAGGAAGTAGTAGCAGTGGTGAGAAAAAGAGGAAGTCTATGCTTTCATTAGAATTAAAGCAGGAAATCATAGAAAAGCATGAGCGAGGTCTATGTGTTAGCGATCTGGCTAAACAATATGGCCGGAATATCTCGACGATCTCGACGATCATAAGACAGAAGTCAGCCATTAAATCAGTGAAACCTTCGAAGGGAATCACGATTATTTCTAAACGTCGTAGCCCTACCCTTGAAGAGATGGAACAACTTTTGTTAATATGGATCAAAGACAAGGAGATTGTTGGCGATACGATCATTTGTGAGAAGGCCAGCGCTATCTACAGTGACTTGAAGGCGGCGTGCTCTCGGGGTGACGTAGGGGAGAGTTCAGCCGATCCTACGACGGAGGAATTCAAGGCATCTCGAGGTTGGTTCGAGAAATTTAGGAAACGGACTGGGATCCATTCAGTTGTTCGTCATGGAGAAGCTTCGAGTTCGGACACTAAGGCTGCTAAAGACTTTGCTAAAAAGTTCGAAAGCATCGTGGCGGAGGAAGGTTACGTAGAGCAGCAGGTTTTCAACTGTGATGAAACCGGTCTGTTTTGGAAAAAGATGCCTAGTCGAACGTACATTACTGCTGATGAGAAGAAAATGCCTGGACATAAGCCAATGAAGGATCGGTGGACGCTTGCGCTTTGTGCCAACGCCAGCGGGGACTGCAAAATTAAGCCTCTGTTAGTTTACCATTCCGTAAACCCTAGGGCATTTAAAGCACATAGAATTAATAAAGACCTGCTACATGTTCTATGGCGTTCTAATTCTAAGGCTTGGGTTACTAGGCATATCTTTGTGGAATGGGTAAACGTAGTTTTCGGCACTGCTGTCAAGAAGTATCTTCAGGAAAGGAATTTGACTTTGAAGTGCTTGCTTTGTTTGGACAATGCACCCACTCACCCCCCCCGGACTCGAAGATGATATCATCGACGAATACAAATTCATCAAGGTGTTGTATCTTCCACCGAATACCTCCCCTATCCTCCAGCCCATGGACCAGCAAGTCATCTCTAATTTTAAGAAGCTGTACACTAAGCACTTATTTAAGCAGTGCTTTAATGTCACGCAAAGCATCAACTTAACTTTGCGTGAATTTTGGAGGAGCCACTTCAATATCGTGCACTGCTTAAAGATCATTGATCAGGCTTGGGAGGGAGTAACTCGTCGGACCCTGAATTCCGCTTGGAAGAAGCTTTGGCCTGATGCTGTTGCTCCCAGAGATTTCGAAGGTTTGGTCCTGAGAATGAACCTGTGCTTGCCGCCGAGGAAGACGTCGAAGAGATTGTATCCCTTGGCAAGTCCATGGGTCTGGAGGTGGATGAAGATGACATCACCGAACTCGTCGATGAGCATCACGAAGAGCTCATCACCGAGGAACTCAAGGAGCTGCAAGCCATGCAGCATGATGAGTTCCAAGCACAGTTGAGTGAGTGGAGGAGATCGAGGCGGTAGACGAAATCTTAGGTACGGCGGAAATAAAAGAGATGTTGGCATATCATCAACACGTTGTTGATTTCATTGACAAGCATCACCCACAGAAACTTCAGGTTTGCCGTGTTGTTGCGCAGTTCGATGATGATTGCTTAACGCATTTTAGAAAAATCCTCAAAAGCCGTACAAAGCAACTTTCACTTGATAGTTTCTTTAAAAAATCTCTACTAAAACGGTCTAGTGATCATGATGAAAAGAAAGAAAGTGAAGCAAAGAAAAGGAAGACCGAATCGAGTGAAAGTGATGAAAATTAAAAATAAGAAAAGAAAAATGTAAAAAAAAAATATAAAATTATAAAAATGAAAAAAAAAATAAGCTAAGTGTTCACGTAGTAGTGTAAGTTAATGTAAGTTATCGTACACGTTATCGTACAAAGTCACCGTCCCTACCTCCTCGCTGATCTTCCGTCTCCTCCTGCGTAGAAGTCCCTACACCTGCGCTGGCCTGTAGCTAAGGTAAAGTGTTACATTACAACCCGTTTTTTATTTATTATTTCATTATTATTATTCTTTTTTTTGGTTTGTAATATGTATTTATTATACAGTTATTGTATTAATGTCATGTGTAATTATGTGTAGCCATTCATTAAGGATTTATTATGGGTTTTTAGGCTGAGGAACGAATTAAATCAATTACCATGTATTCTTATGGGAATATTTGCTCCAACATACGATCGTTTTAACATACGAAGTAGTTTCTGGAACGAATTAAGATCGTATGTAGAGGTATCACTGTATGTAACAAAATACAGTACAATACAGTAGTATAGTAAGCACTGTACTACAGTATACAGTACTTATATATAATATACATGTACTGTACAGTTTATAATTAAATAACATGTACAGGATAAATAAAGATTACATACTGTACAGTACTGTAAAGGAAAAATTAAATCTTATTTACCTTTGGAGTGACGTGACTTGAGCTGGTAGTGGGTAGAGGCAGAGGGGGGAGGAGAGGGTAGAAATAAAAACGTATCAATGCTAATTGTTATATACACTTAATAAGACTGTAAATTTATTCTTACTATTAAACACTTAAAATTAAAAATGCTTTTTTATTATTATTTTTGTCTTTTGAAATATTTTTTGATTTTTTTTTAGAACTTAAAAAATTACTCCTTTTTTTTTAGCTCTTTTGATAGAATCACTATTTTCGTCTTTGCTTCCTGACACTTCTCTTTTGGAGAAATATCTATCCAAAGAAGCCTGTTTCTGACGATTCCTCAACATATTTCTAAAATGACGTATACACTTGTCATTAACACTGCTTAAGACGACTTGTGTGAAGTTTTTCTGGGTGTTTTTTTTTCAATGAAACTCGCAAGGTTTTCATACCAACCGATAGCTTCCCTTATTTCTGACGATGTCGTTTCTTCAGTCTCCCCCCCGTCCTCACCACCACTAGAGCTGTGCTCTTCTTGAATGATCGTCAACTGCATTGCCTCCAACTCCTTTAAGTCTTCAGTCGTAAGCTCCTCCCTGTGCTCCTCGATAAGGTTATGGACGTCAGCCTCATTGACAACAAGCCCCATGGACCTCCCGATTGAAATTATTTCCTGAACATCACCCTCAGGGGCAGGATCATCAACAGCCTCGTCTTCGGTTGAGGGATCGAAACCTTCAAAGTCTCGTTCTGCTACAACAGCTGGCCACAGTTTCTTCCACGAGGAGTTCAAGGTGCGCCGTGAAACCTCATTCCAAACTGTGTCGAACATCTTCAGGCATTGAACCATGTCAAAATGCCCCTTCCAAAATTCATGGAGGGTGAGTTGAATGCTTTCAGTCACTTCGAAGCATCTTCTGAACAGATGCTTCGTGTAAAGCTTCTTGAAGTTGGTAATCACTTGCTGGTCCATAGGCTGGAGGAGAGGGGTGGTGTTTGGTGGCAGATAGAGAACCTTAATGAAGGAGAAGTCAGGATGAATGATGTCCTCGAGGCCAGGAGGGTGAGCTGGGGCATTGTCCAGTACCAGGAGACATTTGAGAGGAAGATCGTTCTCTTGTAAATAGTTCTTGACAGCATGACCGAAGCAGACGTTTATCCACTCTATAGATATGGTCCTTGTATTAGACTTCCAAAATACCGAGAGCCTCTCCTTTGTGATATTTTGTGCCTTGAAGGCACAAGGATTTTCTGAGTGGTATACCAGTAGGGGCTTAATTTTTAAGTCCCCACTCGCATTTGCACAAAATGCGAGTGTAAGTCTGTCCTTCATCGGTTTATGGCCAGGAAGTTTCCTTTCTTCAGCTGTGATGTATGTACGGCGGGGCATTTTCTTCCAGAAAAGGCCAATTTCATCGCAGTTAAACACTTGCTGAGGAATGTAGCCTTCTTTGGAAATTTCGTTCTCAAACTTCTTGATGAATTCTTCAGCTGCTTTCATGTCAGAACTGGCCGCCTCTCCATGCCTGATGACTGAGTGAATACCGGTCCTCTTCCTAAAGCGATCAAACCACCCATGAGAAGCCTTGAACTCTTGGGGGGCTTGCTGCGACGTTCCTTTGCCTCCGCCGTCTCTCTGGGCTTCCACGAGATCGGCAAAGATGGCGCTCGCCTTGTGCGAAATTACCGATTGCGTGAGTGTATCACCAGCGGTTTCCTTCTCTTTAATCCACAGAAGAAGGAGTCTCTCCATCTCATCGTTGATTGAGGTCCTTCCACTGGCAAGGACAGTCATGGCTTTAGAAGACTTACTTGCTTTAATGGCTTCCTTATTCTTGATAATTGTACCAATCATAGATTGGTTATGGCCATACGTACTAGCGAGGGTAACGATACGCATGCCTTCTTCATATTTTTTTATGATCTCCAGCTTCGTTTCCATAGTTATCATCTTCTTACTTCTGCCTTTAACATCACTAGCAATCTTGGGACCCATGGCTAACGAATTAAAGTTATAGTTAAGCACTAAAATACACGAAAAATACGATATCGCAAGCACTCGCACGAGATCAAGTCTTTATGAAACGCACACGAGATTCTGAACTGAGCGCATGTATGACAGAGAGAGAGAGGCAGCATCTCTCTCAGGCATTGTGGGAGGGATTTTGGCCAATAGCGTATCGGCATCTTAGTGACGCTGTAACGCCGACCAATAGCAGACCAGCTTCTTAGTGACGTGTGACGTATGAGCGTGGTGGTAAGCTAGTGACTTGCACAGTCGTACACGTAGAAACCGCCAAGTTTGAGTTTCTGAATTCTATGCCGTAAGGTGGGGAAAATGTCGTAACAAGGGGATGAAAAACATAGTATTCCACACAGTAGCGTGAAAAAAACGTAAGCTGGGGATGCCGTATCCCAGGGGTCCACTGTGTAGCATGAGGTCTTGAGTTCATGTGTTAAAGCTTTGAAACTTTACTTACTTGGCAACCAATTTTAATCAATGAATCTACTGGTGAAAGTGTGGATGTTTTACAAATTATCTTAGTAAGCCACTTAATCTTACATTTTTAAAGGGGATAAAAACTATTTATTCCATAAAACAAAATAAACACCGCCGTCAAGTCACTCGCAACTATCATATGTTCAATAAGCAATCATCACCTCTGCAAACATCAACAGCAGCAGTTATGTTCATATATTCATTTGAGAAATAGTAAATTAATACTGTAATGCCTCAGCTGTCGTTGGTATTTCATTCCAAAATCCCTGCTATAGGTGCAAAACTGCCACTAAATAGGAACAGCTATGTACGGTACTGTACTATATAGTATATTTTTTTCTTTATTTTTTTATTGTTTAATATATTTAAGCTTTAATAAACTCTCCCCATACTCTTATCAATTTTCTCCAAACTCTAGAATACATTTTAAACTCAAATATATTTTAACTTGGGACACATTTTAATGTATTAAAGAAAATGTTAAATTTGGAACAATAACAAGTGAAATTACCAGAACTAGGTGGATGATGATATACTGTGCAGTATTGTACTGAGCAATATACAGTAGATAATGATGATAATGATAAGGTGAATGTACTGCACTTCAAAGAAGAGCATTACATCTCCTCTGAAGGCACCACTTTTAGGCCACTTTGTCAGGTGGTGCAGTGTCTTCGTTGTTGAGCACAATTTTTATTTCCACAGAAAGTGTACATTTGTCTTCTCTTATTTTGTGGGTGAGTAACATAGGATGGGCAGTTGTCTTGTACTGCCTTTTCTTCTGTGTAAGGAAGTTTTTATGAATTTCCATGGCTCGATCGCGTTTCTGAACTGAAATACATGAATCATTTGGGGTCCCAATGTTCTGCCAATTCATTTGCTGTTCTTGCTAGAGTTGAGAGGTGATGTATAGTAGTGATAGACCAACTTTGTCTTCTTCCTTTGGATATACATCTTCTTCCTCACTTGCTAACTATGTTAGCTCTGTCATATCTGTGTTGTTATTAACATTCTCAGTAGTCATATTGGTAAAGCCATCACTTCCTTGCAGTTTAACCTGCCTCGCTACCTCATCTTTTGCCAAGTGATGGATTTCCTTTGGAGTGACTCTTTTGCAGTCTTTGAATGATTGTGGCCATTATTTCTTCCAGAATTCATTGAGTGTTTTATTCTTCATTTCCTGAATATGGGTTCATAGCCTCGACTAGGTGTTACAAAGGTTTCATTTAGAACGCTCTTTAAATGCATAGATACCTTAATCTGTGGAGTGAAGAAGCAATGTCGTGTAAGTTAGAAGGAATTCATACGACAGGTTAAGCTTGTGTCTCCAGCATTGTCCGTTAAGAGAAACACTTAAAGTCAAGGCCTTTTTTACAAGGTGAAGCGTGACTTTGCTTATAAGGCACTGGTGAAACCGATGTCAGTGGTTTCATTGTTCATGCCCTTTGGTTGCCTTTAAGTTCACTGAGGTGTTTGGTCATAATGATAAGCACCGATTTTATCATAAGACCCGCAGCAAGTGTAAGGCGATCTTTGTATTCTTTAAATCCAGGGGCTCTGGCATCTTAACGTTGTAATAAAAGTTTTCTATTGCATCTGGTTCCAAAAGAGGACAACCTCATCCATATTAAAAACTTATTCACACAATTAAGGGTTCTTGTGGCCTATTGGTAACGTTTTTGCCTGGTGATCGCCAGACTTGGGTTCGAGTCCTGCTCAAAATCATTAGTTCCTTTAGTGTCTGCAACCTCACCATCTTTATGAGGTAAGGATGGGGATTTGGGGTAACGCTTAGGTCCACCTGCCCAGTCATTCACAGCCATTATATGGCCCTCACAGGACCTAGCTTTGGTGTAGAGGGGCTGACTACCACCAACTGGTATGATAATTCATTTTTGTCCATTAGTGTTTTTATATCCCAAGAGAAAACTAAATGTGTTAGGATTTTAATTCTATAGAGTTGTGTATATTTTATATCAGCTTTTACTCCTGTGAATTTAACGTTTATACTTTTTATTGACTGCCCGGAGCGTATCTGATAAAGATTAAGTCGTCGTCTTCTTTCCCACCGTTATTCCTACATTAAGGGGTCGGTCGCCTGATGTGCCCTCTTGAATTGTAATATTAACTCGTCTTCGTTTACATGTTCGCAGTTGAATTCTATCATTTTCCTATTTACTGTACTTGCTCAAATAACAGCATAGATAATTTAATTTGTTCACAATCTTCGTAATGTGTGTTTTTCAATTACACCAATATCCATGTGTGCTAAGTTCGATTCTTCACTGCTTCTTTTATTATTATTATTATTATTATTATTATTATTATTATTACCACCACCACCTCTGCCAAGGTGGTTATATTTTCAAGTCGGTTTATTTATTTATTTGTCTGTGTGTCTGTGGACAGGATTACGTAAAAACTACAAAGCGCATTCTGACTAAGTTTCACCACATATTGACCTTAGGCCATGGACCACCTCATTAAATTTTAAAGATGAACCGGATCCGGATTTGCACTTTTCACAATTTCAAAGTTTACGTAAAAAAAAAAACGGACAGATTTTGACGAAGTTTCCACCACATAAACCTTAGGCCATAATTGACTCCACTATCTGTTAGAGGCTCCATTATCTTTTAGAGATGATCCGGCACCGGATCCAGATTTGCAATTTTCATAGTTTTAAAAATTTCGTGAAAACACCTTGACACATTAGATTTTCACCAAATTTTAACAATGGATAGATATGCATCGGAAGAAAGCTTGAAATATAGGAGGTGATACAGATCAAGATCACTATTCTGGATCAACATTGCACTTTTTACCATCTACTGTAGTCAGCATATGAAAAGTGGGAGGCGATGTCCGTAGACTTTAGTTAAGTGGTGGCTATATTTATTGGAGGACTTCTGGAATCTTTTTATTATTATTATTATTATTTATTATCTTTATTGTTATATTTTTATCATTTATTATTATTATTATTATTATTATTATTATTATTATTATTACTTCGCCGTAAGTTTGTCCCTGGCCATCATAAGATGAAGCATAATTCTTAAATCCATTATAACATATTGTGTCCCTTCCCATACTCCAGAGGATACGATATACAAATTTTATCCAATTATATTTTATTCATGAACGTCTTTTGTATCTTTTTCGTCTTTGTTTACACTTGAATGGACGGTGTTTTTTTTTATCATTCATAACTCAAGACTTTCCATTCTTGTTTTCCTTCTGTCTGGACTGCAACACATCCTTGTTCCCCTCTTTTATCGTCGAGTTTTCCCTTCGTGAACTCATTCCCGCCCGTTTTGTTCAGTTTTCCCCCTCCCAGACCTTTATTTCAGCTCTTCGAGTTAATCTCTCTATTTCTCTTTCTTTCCCTCTCTTTCTTCGCAACTGATGAGATCCTTTTGTTGTGTGACTTCCTTTCTATTGCCTCTTTCTCCGTTTCTTCCTCCTATGTTAGTCTTTGTTATTCTGCTCCCTTCATTTCCTCTGTTAATTGCCTGATGTATTTTTCTCCTTACCCCCCTTTTTTTTGTTTACTCCATGTTACTTTTCACTTGCCTCCTCCAATTTTCAGCAGCTTTTTTTCTAATTCTTTTTATTAAGGGTTTAGTAGATTGGCAAAAGTTCATGGTTTACGGTATTCTTGACGTAAGTTCGATCCCACCTCGTGTAGATTTGCAATCTGGTAATTGGTAGTTGATAGGATATTCAGCCTTATTATTTTCCTTGGTATTTGCTATTGCGCTTTGCAGATTACTACTACTACTACTACTACTACTAATACTACTACTACTACTTGTTAAGCTGCAACCCAAGTTAGAAAAACAGGAT
>NC_090755.1:19287354-19294042 GCF_036898095.1 Palaemon carinicauda | reverse complement strand
AAGCATGATGCTATAAGCCCAGAGGACCCAACAGGGAAAATTGCCTTGTGAGGAAAGGAAACAAAGAAAAATAAAATGTTATCGAGAGAGAGAGAGAGAGAGAGAGAGAGAGAGAGAGAGAGAGAGGCGTATAAGCCCTCTGGAATAGGCTCTCGTCATCTTGGTAAGGATAGGCTTTTTATTATTATTATTATTATTATTATTGTTACTATTATTAAATGCTAAGCTAAAACCCTAGTTGGAAAAGCATGATGCTATAAGCGCAGAGGACCCAACAGGGAAAATTGCCCAGTGAGGAAAGGAAACAAGGAAAAATAAAATGTTAGAGAGAGAGAGAGAGAGAGAGAGAGAGAGAGAGGGAGAGAGAGAGAGAGAGAGAGAGAGAGAGAGAGAGAGGCGTATAAGCCCTCTGGAATAGGCTCTCGTCATCTTGGTAAGGATAGGCTTTTTATTATTATTATTATTAAATGCTAAGCTAAAACCCTAGTTGGAAAAGCATGATGCTATAAGCCCAGAGGACCCAACAGGGAAAATTGCCCAGTGAGGTAAGGAAACAAGGAAAAATAAAATTGTTATCGAGAGAGAGAGAGAGAGAGAGAGAGAGAGAGAGAGAGAGAGAGAGGCGTATAAGCCCTCTGGAATAGGCTCTCGTCATCTTGGTAAGGATAGGCTTTTTATTATTATTATTATTAAATGCTAAGCTAAAACCCTAGTTGGAAAAGCATGATGCTATAAGCCCAGAGGACCCAACAGGGAAAATTGCCCAGTGAGGTAAGGAAACAAGGAAAAATAAAATGTTATCGAGAGAGAGAGAGAGAGAGAGAGAGAGAGAGAGAGAGAGAGAGGCGAATAAGCCCTCTGGAATAGGCTCTCGTCATCTTAGTAAGGATAGGCTTTTTATTATTATTATTATTATTATTATTATTATTATTAAATGCTAAGCTAAAACCCTAGTAGGAAAAGCATGATGCTATGAGCCCAGAGGACCCAACAGGGAAAATTGCCCAGTGAGGAAAGGAAACAAGGAAATATAAAATGTTATCGAGAGAGAGAGAGAGAGAGAGAGAGAGAGAGAGAGAGAGAGGCGAATAAGCCCTCTGGAATAGGCTCTCGTCATCTTAGTAAGGATAGGCTTTTTATTATTATTATTATTATTATTATTATTATTATTATTATTATTATTAAATGCTAAGCTAAAACCCTAGTTGGAAAAGCATGATGCTATAAGCCCAGAGGACCCAACAGGGAAAATTGCCCAGTGAGGAAAGGAAACAAGGAAAAATAAAATGTTATCGAGAGAGAGAGAGAGAGAGAGAGAGAGAGAGAGAGAGAGGCGTATAAGCCCTCTGGAATAGGCTCTCGTCATCTTGGTAAGGATAGGCTTTTTATTATTATTATTATTATTATTATTATTATTATTATTATTATTATTATTATTATTATTAAATGCTGAGCTGAAACCCTAGTTGGAAAAGCATGATGCTATAAGCCCAGAGGACCCAACAGGGAAAATTGCCCAGTGAGGAAAGGAAACAAGGAAAAATAAAATATTTTAAGAATAGTAAAAACATTGAAATAAATATTTCCTATATAAACTATAAAAATTTAACAAAACAAGAGGAAGAGAAACTAGATAGAACAGTGTGCCCGAGTGCACCCTCAAGCAAGAGAACTCTAACCCAAGATAGAGGAAGACCATGGTACAGAGGCTACGGCACTACCCAAGACTAGAGAACAATGGTTTGCTTTTTGGAGTGTCCTTCTCCTAGAAGAGCTGTTTACCATAGCTAAAGAGCCTCTTCTACCCTTAATCAATTTTGAGATGAAATCTACGGTAAATATATTTCTATTGAATTTTTAAGATATGTCACTATTAAAAATCATCACAATTTATTTAACATACTTTTCTGACTTTTTAACGATATATAATTTTCGTGATTACAAATAATCTATTCTAATGAACTTGCAAGATATGCGATTATTAAAAATAATAGAATTCACTGACATTCCTTTATGAATTTTCAAGTATAGTTTCTGAGATTGCAAATTATTTATATAGATATAAACATACACATTTCTTGAAGCAATTTTTACTTAAGCTAATATTTTTTCATGTCACATACTAACCTAATTGCAAATATATAGTTGAACACAACATGAATAGTTTCAAACGAATAATGATTTTATTTTAGGTATTAAATTATAAGAATTTTTATTCTTCACGTGATTACTATAACATTGAGAGAACATATTACAGTAATTGTGATCAGGGGAGTTTGCGAACACTATTTGGGTGTTTTAAGTGCCATATAATTTCATAATTAAATTAGGAATTTTGGATTGTTGCGGGTTGCATCTCTTAAGGTGAGGATCACAATAATAAAAACAAATTGATGGTAAATATGCTATAATTAGCAAGCCAAAAATCTTTTTACTACTATTAAAATATCGACTAATATAATCAAGGTGTTTTGGATTCTCTCTCTCTCTCTCTCTCTCTCTCTCTCTCTCTCTCTCTCTCTCTGAACACCGCTTCTTACCTACCAACCTAAGCAGTGACTTGTGTACCTGCTAGTCCCTTGTGATAAATGGATGACAATTAATGAGAGAGAGAGAGAGAGAGAGAGAGAGAGAGAGAGAGAGAGAGAGAGAGCAATTGTAAACGGAAGGTTATAAAGCCATCATTCTAACAACCACAATTGTAATCATTCATCGGATATTCTCTCTCTCTCTCTCTCTCTCTCTCTCTCTCTCTCTCTCAATAACATTTTAAAGATGTTAAAAAAATTTATCAATTTCAAAGTGTATCAAACGAGATAGGATGAAAAAAATGAATTCTACCAATATTCAATACATTCAGGCATTCTAGGGCTGGCAAGAGACTTGCCTTTGTACTGACATTCCCACTGTTACTCAATAATGCTGAAATTCCCACTGTTACTCAATAATGCTGAAATTCCCACTGTTACTCAATAGTACTGAAATTCCCACTGTTACTCAATAATGCTGAAATTTCCACTGTTACTCAATAATGCTGAAATTTCCACTGTTACTCAATAGTACTGAAATTCCCACTTAACGTTACTCAATAATGCTGAAATTCCCACTGTTACTCAATAGTACTGAAATTCCCACTATTACTCAATAATACTGACATTTCCCATATACCATTTGCTTAATTCTTTGTGTAAAACGAAATGGGTTGTTCCTCTATTCAAGGAAAGGTTATTTTCCAATAATCCTATCCTTAATTTTCCTTCTTGGAGTCCCTGGCCTTATAGCATCCTGCTTTTCCAACAGGGTTATGGTTTTGATAATAATAATAATAAATAATAATAATAATAGTAATAATAATAATACTCTTATTATTATTACTTGCTAAGCTACAACCCTATTCGCAAAAGCAGGATGCTATAACCACCAGGGCCCAAATTGCAAAAATAGCGACATTAAAATAAATATTTCCTATATAAATATAAAAACTTCATCAAAACAAGAAGAAGAGACAATTAGAAAGAATAGTGTGCTCAAGTGTACCCTCAAGCAAGAGAACTCTAACCCAAGACAGTGGAAGACCATAGTACAGAGGCTATAGCACTACCCAAGACTAGAGAACAATGGTTTGATTTTGGAGTGTCCTTCTCCTTGAAGAGATGCTTACCATACTTAAAGAGTCTCTTCTACTCTACCAAGAGGAAAGTAGCCACTGAACAATTACAGTGCAGTAGTTAACCCTTTGGGTGAAAAAGAATTGTTTGGTAATCTCAGTGTTGCCATGTGTATGATGACAGAGGAGAATTTGTTATAATAATGATAATAATAATAATAATAATAATAGGAAAGAATTACCAATAATAATAATAATAATAATAATAATAATAATAATAATAATAATAACAACAGAGAGAATTACCAATCCTGCTGTTGTAATGAAAAAATGGCTAATTGAAGAGCACTATAATTCCCTGTTCTACTTATTCTATTTTCATTCCCAAGATGTTACCTATTTGCAATAAACCACCGTGGATCCTTCACCATTTAAACAGAATGTATTTGGAACCGTTCTACTCTCCAAACTTCAGGAGAAAAGAGAGGGGAACAGTGGTTTGCGGGATACAATCTAACACACACACACACACACACACATATATATATATATATATATATATATATTATATATATGTGTGTGTGTGTGTGTGTATTCTAACCTATGACTTAGTTTATCTTGTCCTAACCTAATTATAGTTATCATTCAACATTATCATTATTATCTTAGCTATAACCTTTGTTGGAAAAAAGCAAGATGCTGTTAAGTCCACAGGCTCCAACAGAGAATAAAGCCCTATTTGACAGGGGGAGGGTGCACCATACTTAGATATTATTATTATCAGTAGTACTAGTAGTAGTAGTAGTAGTACCTGACGGGGGGGAGCACCATACTTAGATATCATTATCCTTATTATTATTATTATTAGTAGTAGTAGTAGTAGTAGTAGTAGTAGTAGTAGTAGTAAGTATCCTGGTTGCGTCGATAGTTCTGTTAAGGACGAACTGAACTATTCTAATACCCTGGGTACCAATTTTTTTTTTTTTTTTTTTTTTTTTAAATATGACAGACTGCAGAACCTTGATGTTTTGATCGCGGAAGGAAAACACGAAAAAATGAAAATAGGATATCAATGTAACAGGCGAGGAAGGGTAAGGAAAATAGGGAACAGCAGAATAGATTGCATGAGTATTAGAGAAATGTTTTAAAAGGATAAAAATCAATGAAGCAAAGAGGATATGGAAAAAGCGAAAAGAAAACAAGATACGAAAGATGCAAGAATAAAACGGCAAAGAGAAAACGTTTAGCAAAAACACACCACACAGAAAGGGTCCATTGACGAAAAACAAAGACACACAGAAAGGTCCATTGACGAAAAACAAAGACACACAGAAAGGTCCATTGACGAAAAACAAAGACACACACAGAAAGGTCCATTGACGAAAAACAAAGACACACAGAAAGGTCCATTGACGAAAAACAAAGACACACAGAAAGGTCCATTGACGAAAAACAAAGACACACAGAAAGGTCCATTGACGAAAAACAAAGACACACAGAAAGGTCCATTGACGAAAAACAAAGACACACAGAAAGGTCCATTGACGTAAAACAAAAAAGGGGGTAACAGGAAAAAAAGGAAAATATAAAAAAAGCTGCTGCAAATGGTACATTCTTAATTAGGGTGAGGGAAAAAAGCGAAGAGAATAGGTTCAGTTAAAGGTAAAATGTGGAAAGAAGTAAATGGAAAAGAAACGGCAAGACCCAGAAGTACAACTAATAGAAAAAAGGGGCCATTAACGGAAGATGGGGCAATGAAAAGGGAAAAAAGTAACGGAAACATTTACCTAACAAAAAGGTGAAGGGGGAAAAAAGCATAGGGCTTCCCAAAGGTGAAACTATTCGAAAGGTGATGTTTAAAAAAATTCCTTCGCTAACATTACTAGAGATTGATTACGTCCATGTCTCTGTTTATTGTAAACAAAATAGATAAGTCAAACCTGCTCTTTGGGAAAAATAAATACGTTAAACTGTTGTTTGATAACAATAATAATAACTCTCCCATGGCTTTTTTTTTTTTTTTTTTTTTTTGAGCCCTTAGGCTTATAAACATCTGCCTATCCAACTAAGGATGTAACTTAGCTAATAGTAGTAGCATTAGTTATAATAATAATAATAATAATAATAATAATAATAATAATAATAATAATAATAATAATAATAACTTGGAGGAAATAAATACGTCACAATTGCAGTTTAAGAACGGAATTATTACAGTCCAACTGTTCTTCGCATAAGGAAATTTCACACCTGTTGTTTGTGAAGGAAACAAATACATTAAACTTTTGTTTGTAAAGGAAATAAATGTCCCAACTCTTGTTTGTAAAGGAAATAAATGACCCACTTGTTATTTGTGAAGAAAATAAATCTCTCACCTGTTGTTTGAGAAGGAAATAAGTGTCCCACCTGTTGTCTATACAGGAAATAAATGTCCAACCTGTTGTTTGTAAAGGAAATAAATGACCCACTTGTTATTTGTAAAGGTAATAAATCTCCCACCTGTTGTTTGTAAAGGAAATAAATGACCCACTTGTTATTTGTAAAGGTAATAAATCTCCCACCTGTTGTTTGTAAAGGAAATAAATGTCCCACCTCTTGTTTGTAAAGGTAATGTATGTCCCGACCTGTTGTTTGTAAAGGTAATGTATGTCCGACCTGTTGTTTGTAAAGGTAATGTATGTCCGACCTGTTGTTTGTAAAGGTAATGTATGTCCGACCTGTTGTTTGTAAAGGTAATGTATGTCCGACCTGTTGTTTGTAAAGGAAATAAATGTCCCACCTGTTGCTTGTGAAGGTAATAGATGTCCGACCTGTTGTTTGTAAAGGTAATGTATGTCCGACCTGTTGTTTGTAAAGGTAATGTATGTCCGACCTGTTGTTTGTAAAGGTAATGTATGTCCGACCTGTTGTTTGTAAAGGTAATGTATGTCCGACCTGTTGTTTGTAAAGGAAATAAATGTCCCACCTGTTGCTTGTGAAGGTAATAGATGTCCGACCTGTTGTTTGTAAAGGTAATGTATGTCCGACCTGTTGTTTGTAAAGGTAATGTATGTCCGACCTGTTGTTTGTAAAGGTAATGTA
>NC_090755.1:19239854-19277354 GCF_036898095.1 Palaemon carinicauda | reverse complement strand
CTTGGGTTTATAGTATCCTTCTTTTCCAACTAGGGTTGTAGATTAGCTGATAATAATAATATAATAATAATAATAATAATAATAATAATAATAATAATAATAACAACACAGTAAGTTTGGATTGCTCTAGTCGACGTAACCTTTAACCTACAACACCAAACAACTTTTCTTTCCCCTAGGGTTGTAGCTTATCTATTAACAACAACAACAACAACAAAAACAACAACAACAATAATAATAATAATAACAATAATAATAATAATAACAACAACAATAGAGTAATTTTGGATTTCTCTAGTCGACGTAACCTTTGCCCTACAACACCGAGCAACCTTTCTTTCCCCTGGGGTTGTAGCTCAGCTATTAACAACAACAACAACAACTATAATAATAATAATAATAATAATAATAATAATAATAATAATGAACAATAGAGTAATTTTGTATTTCTCTAATCGACGTAACCTTTGACCTACAACCCCAAGCATCCTTTCTTTCCCCTCCACCCAACTATTTTCACTTTTCCTAGAACTGGAATTTGTCTACGCCTCCCGATCAATAAAACCATCGGTTTTCCTTATCGACGTAAACGTTTGGCCATAAGGTTGAAATCTTCATTTAACCCTTAAAAGGTCACCCACCCTGCCCGGGGGTATGATGCGAGTTGATGATTTATGCAGAGAAAGTTTAAAGGGAGATTACCTTAACATTAAGCTGCTTCGAGTGTCTATGTTAATAAACTGCGCTATTATAGGGAGCACCCAAAAGATGAGAAAATATACATACTTTGATAATAAATAAATACATACATACATACACAGATATATATATATATATATATATATATATTATATATACACATATAGATAGCCATTTATCTGTATATATATATATATATATATATATACATACATAAAAACGTATTCCTTCCTTTCAAACATTAAATAACAATAATCTGAAATTATTGTCAATAGGTATTTGTGAGTAATGTGGAAGTATGAGAAAAATAACTTATTTACATATATAAAAGACGAGAAGATTATGAGTGAATTAGTGATTATCATATAAGGTATATATATATATATATATATATATAAATATATATATATATATAACATATATATATATATATACATATATATATATATATATATATAAATATATATATATATATACATATATATATATATATATATACATATATATATATATATACATATATATATATATATATATATATTACCAAATATATAGGGTGTCATTCTGGTTAAACATTGTTTTTTTCCTTAGGTGAATTAGTGATTATCATATAAGGTATATATATATATATATATAAATATATATATATATATATATATATACATATATATATATATATATATATATACATATATATATATTACCAAATATATAGGGTGTCATTCTGGTTAAACATTGTTTTTTCCTTAGGTTGAGTCACTAATGTATTTAAAGCCTTTTATTTAACATGAATCCCATGATCAGCTTCGTTTCCAAAGGTTACAGTTCTACTTATTACATGAAATTTCCCCATTATTAGTGTCGATTCCACAGTAGTATAAAAAATAACGATCATTTCAACTTGGAAGTGTTAAATGAAATAGTGAATGGAAAAGTATTGAATTAAAAGCTCAAGATAGAGACGACTGGCGAAATCTAACAGAGGCCCTTTGCGTCAATAGGCGTAGATGATGATGATGATGATGATGATGATGATGATGATAAGGGTAAAAGTATGAGCGGAGAAGTATTGAATTAAAAGCTAAAGATAGGGACGACTGGCAAAATCTAACAGAGGCCCTTTGCGTCAATAGGCGTAGATGATGATGATGATGATGATAATAATGAAATGATAAGGGTAAAATTAGGCCTTAGGTTGGAGTTTACCGTTGGGAAAGGATCTTTTTGTAAGTGGGGGTTCCAAGATAAATTGATTGCATAGTGTATGCGGAATGCAAAAGAACTGATTGTATGGTAATCATTCCAAGCATGTTATCAATCGCTTCCATTCCCATTTCGTTCTGGGGCATTCGCAACCTATAACTTGGAGAGAAAAAAAAAAAAAAGGGGGGGGGGGGGAAGTGTTTCGTGCCCCGAATATAAGTTCCCCAATGACTTCCCTATATCTCCCAACAATCATCAAATCAGCTCCACATTATCATTATCAAATAAACTACAACCCAAGCCTACGTGGATGAGGACTATGAAGCGTGAAGTGAGAGATGATGAATGGAGAAGGATTGATTTAAAAGCTGAAGATAAGAGTCAACAGGTGAAATCTAACCGAGGTCGTTTGCGTCAACAAGCGTAAGAGATGATGATGATAAAGCTACAACCCTAGTTAAAACAAGCAGGACATTAAAAACCACAATTCTCCAACAGGTATAATAGCCCTGAGAGGAAATGGTATGAGGAAATATGTATTATATACTAGTGTACCACAACCATAAAAATGACGTCTAAATATTCAGAGATATGCACACACGCGCGCACAAAGATTCAACCATCACTAAACCTTCCCCCTTTCCTACACAACACGCTGGATCGGTAATTTGTGGGAGTGGGTGGTTCAAAATGTACCTCTCTCAGTACCCCCTCTTACCAGGGTGTGACTACTTTCTCTAACCCTGACGTGACAAATTATATACTAATATATATATATATATATATATATATATAAATATATTATTATTATTATTATAATTACTTACTAAGCTACAACCCTAGTTAGAAAAGCAAGATGATATAAGCCCAGGGGCTCCAACAGGGAAAATAGCTCAGTGAGGAAAGACAAAGTGATAAATAAAATATTTTAAGAAAAGTAACATAATTGAAATAAATATCTCCTATATAATCTATATAAACTTTAACAAAACAAGAGGAAGAGAAATTAGATAGAATTGTGTGCCCGAGTGTACCCTGAAGAAAGAGAACTCTAACCAAGACAGTGGAAGACCATGGTACAGAGGCTATGGCGCTACCCAAGACTAGAGGAACAAGGGTTTGATTTTGGATTGTCCTTCTCCTAGAAGAGCTGCTTACATGCTAACTGTAAGTTTGCCAGAGCATCAACAGGTAATTTTTACTCCAAATAAAGGCATGGCATAACTGTTTGGATTTTTAATATCTATATATGCAGTAAACTTTTTTAATATGGCACTTTATATATATATATATATATATATGTTATATATATAATATATTTATATATATATATATATATATATATATAGTCAGAACTTGCTCTTCATTGTGTAAGGGAGATTTTAAGATCAGTAATATCGTTTAAAATAGATGTCATATAAACAAGTAAGAGAGACTTTATCAACCAACTTGACATAAAAAAGCTTACTAAAAGTTTTTGAACTTCCCGAGCTCTCTCATATCTTATTTTCTATTTCAAGTTATCTTCATTGAAATATTTTATGTTGGATATGTTGATAATAGAAAATAATAAATCCCAAATGTTCGACTACTTTAGTAAATGTTGTTCAACTCCTAAATTTCGAGTTAAAACTCAAATCTTACAATTGAACAGCTGTTTTGTATAGGATATTTTTCATTATAATTAAGAATCAATGAATTTCAAGATAGAAACATCAAAATAATCATCGCCAAAGAATGTAGTGAAGTCAAGAGAGAGAGAGAGAGAGAGAGAGGAGAGAGAGAGAGAGAGAGAGAGAGAGAGAGACTGATTCTTGCCTAATATCATTAACGCTATTCTCGCTTCCAATAACAATTCCCTATTTGCAACAAGATCACAATTACTGATAGCTAAAATCATTGCAAAAAAATATCCTTTGTATCACTGTCTATCAATCACGAAATAATAATAATAATAAAAAAACACTACAAAACGATTCATCAGTTTATAAAAATATAAAAACTTAATAGAAAAAAAATATTCAATCAGAATCCTCTACTTCCGGATCCACGATAGGTCCTAATTCATTTCTTGTCTCCTCATTTTGGACATTTGGGTTTTAATGCGACGGACGACGAAGCGAATTCTCGGAGATCCCACCAATTAGTGGAAAATCCTCTTTTCGAATCATCAGCATCCATCCGTGTGAGAGAGAGAGAGAGAGAGAGAGAGAGAGAGAGAGAGAGAGGGGGGGGGGAGGGATTTCATAAGAAATTAATAAAACAAGTAGAAAAGAAGACATTCAAAAGGGAAATTGAACCAATAAAGGAACAATGTTCTTTCGAATAAAAAAGGAGAGAGAGAGAGAGAGAGAGGAGAGAGAGAGAGAGACTTTCATAAGCGTTGAATAAAACAAGTTGAAAATAAAGACTGACAAGACGAAAATTGAAGGAAGGATGGGAACAATGACTTTCGAATACAAACGAGAGAGGAGAGAGAGAGAGAGAGAGAGAGAGAGAGAGAGAGAGATGGTAATTGGTCTTTCGATGGTTGTTAAGAACATGATGGAAACAAGTTGCAAATTACATAATTTATAATTTACAAGCAAGATTATATTACGTTGTATATTTCTGTCATTGTTTGTATCAGATTGAGTGAAATAATATTGTTATCAAGACCGTTTAAACTACATGTCAGTGTTAAATTAATGATCACTTGGACAGGTGTGAGAAGGAAGATTATGATATTTTATATATATATATATATATATATATACACACACACATATATATATATATATATACATATATATATACATATATATGTGTGTGTTACATATATATATATATATATATACACACACATATATGTATATATATATATATATATATAACATATATATATACATATATATGTGTGTGTACATATATATATATATATATACACACACACATATATGTATATATATATATATGTATATATATATATATATATATATATGTATATATATATATGTGTGTGTGTGTATATATATATGTATATATATATATATATATATGTGTGTGTGTGAGAGGAGAGAGAGAGAGAGAGAGAGAGAGAGGAGAGAGAGAGAGAAATATAATGGTGAAATCTGCAGAAGATGAATTCCAAGATCATCAGCTGAAAAAAAAATATATTCTACATAACAATAGCCAATTGATTCCCGTCTGGAATCTGGGAATACCACACAAAGGCCCTTCTTGCTACGGAACACGCTTCACGTACCAGGGATTTTTCCCCTTCAGAAAGCCTTACTTATTCTTTAATAGTATTCCTGATAAGGAATCACAGAGGTCCACTCCAAATCCGAATGGGTTTCCGAAAAAAAAAAAAAAAAAAAAAAAAAAAAAACGAAATTGTGGTTTTCCGAATATCTAGAGGAATGGAATACGATTTCTATTTCAAAGACGATTTTCTGAACCAGAATAATACATAAATGTTTTCATTTATTCATTATTGCAAGTCCTAAACCTTGGCCCCAAGATATGAAAGAGCACTTAGGCCTACTTATCTTGACAAATGCCAGACCTTTGCTCTTTATTATATAGGTTGCGGGTGGACCGGTGGTAGCGTCTTTGCCTGGTGATTGCCAGACTGGGGTTCTGGTCCCTCTCAAATTCGTTAGTTGATTTGGTCGCTGCAACCTCACCATCCTTGTGAGCTATGGAGAGGGGTGGAGCACTATGCCGAGTCATGAGCAGCCAATGCCTGGCCCTCCTTGGCCCTAGCTTAGGTGGAGAGGGGGCTTGGGCCCTGATTACATGCAATATGATCAGCTTGATAGGGCAATGCCATGTCCTTGCCTCTGCCATTCATGAGTGGCCTTTTAAACCTAACAATGTAATCTATTTAAAGTTGTGGTAGCCTCTTGGAAACTTCCCAGTATGCCAATTTGTTGGACGGGGGTTCGAGAACAGCTGAAGCGCGTTAGATATCCTTGTGAGTTAAGGATAGTGGGGGGGGGGGGGGGGGGGGTTAGGGGAGCCCATAGGTATACCTAGGGCAATTGCCTGACCCCCCCCCCCCCCTCCTTGTCCTAGCTTGATGGAGAGTGGCCATCAACGCTGATCACTGAATGAGGTCAGTCTCTAGGACATTGTCCTGCTTACTAGGGCATTGTCACTGTCCCTTGCCTCTGCTATTTATAAGCGCCATTTAAATTAAATCTAAAGGTGGAGGAAATGGAAAGAGGGAGTAAGAATGTGACGGGAGCAAATAGAACACAAAGGTCAAAACTTTCAGATGGAAATTAGTTGTGAAAATTAGATAACACATTAGGGAAAAAGTAATAAAAGCTACATGAAAGGAAAACTTGTATCTTCTAAGAGTGGTAAAAAAATAGGGACAAAAATCTCTAATTCATTCTAATCATCAAGCCATTCCCTTTATAGAAGCAGCCTCACAGATGAAAACTAGAAAAGCACTCCAAGAGCAGACCTCCGCCACTAGAGTTTAGTTCTTGAAACCAGCTTGCCTTTCCCAGATTCAATTTAGACCGTAGGAGTATTTGAAGGCTGTGTGACAATCATGTGCGAACTTGGGGTTAAGATTAGGGTTAATTCAATTGGTCGACCTTTTGCTCAACCTTGACATCTGATTTAGAACTTTTAAAATTGAGTCATTTCCACACCTAAACATACCAATCAATCCCTGAAAGATTCACTAATCTATGAGTAAAATTGTGGCCAGGAAGTTGTTTACAACTAAACACAGACAAACAGGGGCTAAAACATAGCCTCCTCCCAACTTCGTTTGCTAAGGTAATAAAAGTTAGATTCCTCCTGAATTGCTGAACCATGGACGTAACCTCCTGGAAGTAAATCACTCACATTAGCTTCATACCCCTACAGAGGAGGTTCATGATCAGCAAGTCGTAACACCCCCCCCCCCCCCCCACACACACACACACAAACTTCACCTTTAACTCAAGATATAAAAGTAATTTTTTTCCAATACACCTTTCTCGGTCTCTTTAGAACTTTGATGTAACGTCATAAACCTTCTAAAATCAATGAAAAACTTTCTCTAAGACTTCCTCTCTCCCTACATCGCTTTAGAAAAACAAGCAGCCAAATGGATTCAATATTCCAATAATTCATATAAAAATAAACAGAATGACAACGCTAAGAAAACTTAAAACAACCATTTCTTGATTTCCTTTGTTCACTGTTGGAGCCCTCGGGCTTATAGCATCCTGCTTTTCGAACTTGGGTTGTAGCTTAGCAAGTAGCAGTAGTAATCTGCAAAGCGCAATACCAAATGCCAAGGAAAATAAGGCTGAATATCCTATCAACTACCAATAACCAGACTGCAAATCTACACGAGGTGGGCTCGAACTTACGTCAAGAATACCGTAAACCATGAATTTATACCAATCTACTAAACCCTTAATAAAAAGAATTAGAAAAAAAGCTACTGAAATTGGAGGAGGCAAGTAAAAATTGGAGTAAAAAAGCGGGAGTAACGAGAAAAATACATCAGGCAATTAACAGAGGAAATGAAGGGAGCAGAATAACAAAGACTAACATAGGAGGAAGAAACGGAGAAAGAGGCAATAGAAAGGAAGTCACACAACAAAAGGATCTCATCAGTTGCGAAGAAAGAGAGGGAAAGAAAGAGAAATAGAGAGATTAACTCGAAGAGCTGAAATAAAGGTCTCGGAGGGGGAAAACTGAACAAAACGGGCGGGAATGAGTTCACAAGGGGAAAACTCGACGATAAAAGAGGGGAACAAGGATGTGTTGCAGTCCAGACAGAAGGAAAACAAGAATGGAAAGTCTTGAGTTATGAATGATAAAAAAAAAACACCGTCCATTCAAGTGTAAACAAAGACGAAAAAGATACAAAAGACGTTCATGAATAAAATATAATTGGATAAAATTTGTATATCGTATACTCTGGAGTAAGGAAAGGGACACAATATGTTATAATGGATTTAAGAATTATGCTTCATCTTATGATGGCCAGGGACAAACTTACGGCGAAGTAATAATAATAATAATAATAATAATAATAATAATAATAATAAAAAGACTTCAGACGTCCTCCAATAAATATAGCCAACACCTAACTAAAGTCTATGGACATCGCCCCCCCCCCCCCCCACTTTTCATATGCTGACTACAGTAGATGGTAAAAAGTGCAATGTTGATCCAGAATAGTGATCTTGATCTGTATCACCTCCAAAATTTCAAGCTTTCTTCCGATGCATATCTATCCATTGTTAAAATTTGGTGAAAATCTAATGTGTCAAGGAGTTTTCACGAAATTTTCAAAACTATGAAAATTGCAAACCTGGATCCGGTACCGGATCATCTCTAAAAGATAATGGAGTCGACTATGGCCTAAGATTTACGTGGTGGAAATTTCGTCAAAATCTGTCAGTTTTTTTTACGTAATCTTTGAAATTGTGAAAAGTGCAAATCCGGATCCGGATTATCTCTAAAAGATAATGAAGATAATGGAGTCGACTATGGCCAAAGATTGATGCAGTGGAAATTTCGTCAAAATATGTCAGTTTTTTTTACGTAATCTTTGAAATTGTGAAAAGTGCAAATCCGGATCATCTCTAAAATTTAATGGGGGTGGTCCATGGCCTAAGATCTATATGTGGTGAAAATTAGTCAGAATGCGTTTTGTAGTTTTGACGTAATCCTGTCCACAGACATACAGACAAATAAATAAATAAACCGACTTGAAAATATAACCTCCTTAGCAGAGGTGGTAATAATAATAATAACAAGTGAGCAAGTCCTGAACGCGGACATGGTCCTCGTAGAGGACATACCTCCGCCAAGGTGACCTAGAGCGCCATATGTCCTAGAATCATGAATTGATGTGACTTCGACCTTCACATGACCTTGACCTTCACGTGACCTTCAAGTGACCTTGACCTTCACGTGACCTTGACCTTCACATGACCTTGGCTTCAAGTGACCTTGATCTTCAAATGTACTTGACCTTCACGTGACCTTGACCTTCAGGTGACCTTGACCTTCACGTGACCTTGACCTTCACGTGACCTTGACCTTCAAGTGACCTGCTTGACTTTTGACCTTCAAGTGATCTTTGTTCATTTGCCACTGATACTTAATATGACATTGATATAATGCACCAATATGACCTTGACCTTTGACCTTTATAAATTTGAACATCACCCATGGGTTGCGCCTGGACTAGGACTTCCCTGTTGGCTTATGCAAAAGTCAGTGCTTTATTTCTGTCTCTTGATATGGCCACTTATGTCATAGTGACACCAGTGACCCCTGTGACCTTGACCTTGGGGTGACCTTGACCAAAATTTAATCAGTTCTTCCATACACATTGGGGAACTACTTGGCCAAGTTTGAAGTGATTCCGTGTAGAAATGTGGCCTCTACGTTGTCCACAGACAGACAGACAAACAGAGAAACAAACAAACAAACAAACAAACAAACCGAACCGAAAACATAACCTCCTGGCGGAGGTAATAATAATAATAATAATAATGAAAGCAGTGAAAAATCGAACTTAGCACACATGGATATTGGTGTAATTGAAAAACACACATTACGAAGGTTGTGAACAAATGAAATGATCTGTGCTGTTATTTGGGCAAGTACAGTAAATAGGTAAATGATAGAATTTAACTGCGAACATGTAAACGAAGACGAGTTAATATTATAATTCAAGAGGGCACATCAGGCAACCGACCCCTTAATGTAGGAATAACGGTGGGAAAGAAGACGATGACTTAATCTTTATCAGATAAGCTCTGGACAGTCAATAAAAAGCATTAACCCTTTTACCCCCAGGTTATTTGGAAATTTCCAACCCTTAACCCCCAGGAGTTATTTTTTTCCCAGCACATTTTGCAGTATATATTTTTTTTAATTGCTCTAACAGCCTTAATTTTCGTCATAGAGAGGTCAGGTTGGTCTCATTCTCTTGGTAAATGTCTGAAGTTTCTCAAAAAATTATCAAAAATATGCAAAATAAAATGTAAATAGCAGGTTTTTACAAGGACGTACCGGTACGTCCATGGGGGTAAAGGGATGAGTTTTGTGAAACGTACCAGTAAGTCCTTTGGGGGTAAAAGTATTAACGATAAACTCACGGGAGATCCATCAGTGAAAGTAAAAGCTGATATAAAACATACACCAGTGAAAGTAAAAGCTGATATAAAATATACACAACTCTAATAGAATTAAAATCCTAACATATTTAGTTTTCTCTTGGGATATAAAAACACTAATGGACAAAAATGAATTATCACACCAGTGGGTAGTAGTTAGCCCCTCTACACCACAGGTAGGTCCTGTGAGGGCCAGGTAATGTCTGTGAATGACTCGGCAGGTAGACCTATACGCTAGCCCCAAATCCCCATCCTTACCTCATAAAGATGGCGAGGTTGCAGATACTAAAGGAACTAATGATTTTGAGCAGGACTCGAACCGAAGTCTGGCGATCACCAGGCAGAAACGTTACCAATAAACCACAAGAACCCTTAATTGTGTGAATAAGTTTTTAATATGGATGAGGTTGGCCTCTTTTGGAACCAGATGCCACAGTAGACTTTTATTACGAAGTTAGACGCCAGAGTCCCTGATTTAAAGAATACAAAGATCGCCTTACACTTGCTGCAGATTTTATGATAACATCGGTGCTTATCTTTATGACCAAACATCTAAGTGAACTTAAAGGCAACCAAGAGGCATGAACAATGAAACCACTGACATCGGTTTCACTAGTGCCTTATAAGCAAAGTCACGCTTTATCTTGTAAAAAAATGCCTTGACCTTAAAGTGTTTCTCTTAACGGACAATGCTGGGGACACAAGCATAACCTGTCGTACAAATTCTTACTAACACGACATTGCTGATTCACTCCACAGATCAAGGTATCACCTATGCATTTAGAGCGTTCTAAATGAAACCTTTGTAACACCTAGTCGAGGCTATGAACCCATATTCAGGAAATGAAGAATAAAACACTCAATGAATTCTGGAAGAAATAATGGCCACAATCATTCAAAGACTGCAAAAGAGTCACTCCAAAGGAAATCCATCACTTGGCAAAAGATGAGGTAGCGAGGCAGGTTAAACTGCAAGGAAGTGATGGCTTTACCAATATGACTACTGAGAATGTTAATAACCACACAGATCTGACAGAGCTAACATAGTTAGCAAGCGAGGAAGAAGATGTAGATCCAAAGGAAGAAGACAAAGTTGGTCTATCACTACTATAGATCACCTCTCAACTCTAGCAAGAACAGCAAATGAATTGGCAGAACATTGGGACCCCAAATGATTCATGTATTTCAGTTCAGAAATGTATTCGAGCCATGGAAATTTATAAAAACTTCCTTACCCAGAAGAAAAGGCAGTACAAGCCAACTGCCAATCCTATATTACTCACCCACAAAATAAGAGAAGACACATGTACACTTTCTGTGAAAATAAGAATTGTGCTCAACAACGAAGATACTGCACCCCCTGACAAAGTGGCCTAAAAGTGGTGCCTTCAGAGGAGGGGTAGTCCTCTTCTTTGAAGTGCAGTACATTCACTGTATCATTATCATCTACTGTATATTGCTCAGTACAATACTGCACAGTATATCATCATCCACCTAGTTCTGGTAATTTCACTTATGGTTCCAAATTAAAAATTTTCTTTAATACCTTAAAATGTGTCCTAAGTTAAAATAAATTTGAGTTTAAAATGTATTCTAGAGTTTGGAGAAGATTGATAAGAGTATGGGGAGAGTTTATTAAAGCTTAAATATATTAAATAATAAAAAATAAAGAAATAAATATACTATATAGTACAGTACCGTACACAGCTGTTCCTATTTAGTGGCAGTTTTGTACCTATAGCAGGGATTTTGGAATGAAATACCAACGACAGCTGAGGAATTACTGTATTAATTTACTATTTTTCTAATGAATATATGAACATAACTGCTGCTGTTGATGTTTGCAGAGGTGATGATTGCTTACTGAACATATGATAGTTGCGAGTTACTTATTGGCGGTGTTTATTTTGTTTTATGTAATAAATACTTAATAGTTTTTATCCACTTCATAAAATGTACGATTAAGTAGCCTACCAAGACAGTTTGTGGAATATACACACTTTCACCAGTAGATTTGTTGTTTAACATTGGTTGCCATGTGAGTAAGGTTTCAAAGCTACAACACATGAACTTTAAGACCTGACCTCGTACTACATTATATCTATTTAGCGCTGTACAAATTGAAAAAGACAGATGAAAGCCAATATAACCTTCTTCCAAATATATGTTAATCCGAATAATTCCAAAATGAGACAGGTTCATAATTTGCAATTTAAGATGGAGTGAATTATATTCTAATCTTCCTGTGTCAAGTCAGGAAAGGACAGGGCATACTGTGTTAGGTTAGGTAATGTTAGGGTAGAATGCATTCCTGACTGAATGTTGCACAAAGATTTTCTTGAAGACAAACAGATGTGTGCTGGCCAACCATCTTCCCAAATTACATGCTAACCAATGAAATGTTGCAGCAAAAAAGGGGCATTCTCTATGACAGGTATGGCATGATTTACTAATTATGGAGGAGTGAAATCCTGTTTTTTATGAATTACAGTACCTCAGGTCAGGTAAAGTACAGACAAGGCATACTAAGATAGGATAGGCCAAGTTATCCTTTCTGTATTGTTTACCACAACTTCTGACCTTCACGGTCAGGTTGGCTGGGGTGTTTAGGGCGGTGGTTGAAATTCCCAGGTAAAATAAGGATCCTGATATTTGGTTAGGTAAGGATAAAGAGTACTTAAAAGGTAGACTCAGATTACTAGGTTAGGTATCGACCAGAGTAATAGAATAGGCAGAGACTCAAGATGCTAGGTTAGGTATTGGCCCAGAGTACTGGTTAGGTATTGGCCCAGAATACTGGTTAGGTAACTACCCTAGAGTACTAGGTTAGGTAAGAACCTAGAGTAATAGATTAGGTAACCTAGAAAAATAGATTAGGTAAAGACCTAGATCACTAGGTAAGGTACAGACCCAAAGTAATAGGTTAGGTAAGGACCCAAAGTACTAAGATAGGTAAGGACACATAGTACTATAGTAGGTTAGGTAAGGACCCATAGTACTATTGTAGGTTAGGTAAGTGCCCAGAGTACTCATTAGGTTAGGTAAGGACCCAGAGTACTCATTAGGTTAGGTAAGGACCCAGAATACTTGCTAGGTTAACTAAGGACCCAGCATACGGTACTCCATAAGTTAGGTAAGGACCCAGCATACAGTACTCCCTAAGTTAGGTAAGGACCCAGCATACAGTACTCCCTAAGTTAGGTAAGGACCCAGCATACAGTACTCCCTAAGTTAGGTAAGGACCCAGCATACAGTACTCCCTAAGTTTGGTAAGGACCCAGAGTACTAGGTTAGGTAAGGACCCAGAGTCCTAGGTTAGGTAAGGACCTGAAGTACAGTACTGTACTAGGTCAGATGTAAACCCAGAGGGTTTTATTATAGAACAGTGCAATATAATTTAGGACATTGGAACTTGCATAATTGAATAGATATTTGCAAATACTTTACAGTATTCTAAATCCCATATACAGTACTGTACTACTGTCATAAATCTCTATAAATGAAGTTAGATTTAATAAAAGATTCCCATTTTCCTCCTATCAGCATTTTAGCACATACCACAAGAACCTCCTCCCTCCAGATATTTAAAAAAAAAAAAATAATAGGGTGGTGTTTCAATTGTATAATACTTGTTCGAACAGAAGAAAGAGCCCAACAATTTAAATATAAAACCTCTTTGTTATTTGTTTTCAATATTGGTATATCAAAGCTCTAATTTCAATTATCATGTTACTAATGATTAGTAAGGGTAGAAACGTATGTGTGGTATATTTAGTCTGATAAATAATGGGTAAATAGAAACTAATTCTAATGTTCAAACAGATGCTGGAACGCAAGGCTACAACTCACCCATTTGTTACGTTTGTATACTAATGGTTTTATTCTTTCAAGTATACATTATTTTCAAGCATCATGATATAAATGATATTTAAATTTTGCTTCTCTGTTTTATCATTTTACGTCCTGCAAAATTAAATTGGAAAATATATCAGTTTGAACTAGAATTTAAGATAAACCATTACTATTATAAATAGTAGCCCAAGGGGCTAACGCAAGTAGCGAAAACTATTCTGTTTGCCAAAACATGTGAGTGAAGCGAGGTAAGGCGGAGCAAAAAACAATTGTACTAAGGTAATAAGTGATAAAGTAGATAATTAAAATTATAAAGTAGATAGTTAAATGATAAAGTAGATAATTAAAATATCGCCAAAATATTAGCCCACAAGGCTAACGCATGTAGCGAAACATGTTCCACTTGTCAGAACATAGTAACAATAAGATAAAGTTAAATTACGAGCAAAGAGAACTACAGCAGAGTAAAGACCAACAAATAATTAAATAGTGTCCGTATGGCATACCAACTTAGGCACATTTACGCATGGAGGTTTTCTTAGTACAGTACGATGAACACGGCTACCAACAATGTTGAAACCTGGATTAAATTCAAATTCGTCCAGCCTTCCTATGAAATGTTAATGTTCGCAAGATCTCCTAATTTTTTTTTTTTTTTTTTTTTTTTTTTTTTTTTTTTTTTTTTTTTTTTTTTTTTTTTTACGTTTTTAAGCGTAGAAAACAGAATTGAAAAATCCCATTTTCGATGCGTCTGGAAGACCTGACAAACAAAACATCCAATGTTTTTGTTTTGATTGTTTCATTACTATTACTGGGTTTTGATTACGGTAACTTTTTTTTATTACAAGGACCTTTCATGACAATCACTGGAGGAATCATAGTTTAAACAAGTTGATATAAGTTACATAATATAAGACTGGTACACAGAATACTTCAATGTGTTTCTAATGTTATTGATAACGATACTTAGCGAAAACCTATAGTTTTTCAGTTATGGTAGTCAACCCACTATAGAGAAATACTATGGATTTCCTTCAGAAATTATCATCAAAATCGTTTAAACCCCGCAAAATGTAATAAACAACAGTCTTATTACCTATAAAACATTTCTTGTACTATTCTATAATTTTACCACACCAAAGTACTTGGTCAAGTAACAACTCAAAGTACTAGGATAGGTAACAACCCATAGTACTAGATTAGGTAAGGACCTAGAGTATTAAGTTAGGTCTGGACTCAGAATACTAGGCTATGCATATACCCTGTGTTCTAGGTTAGGTAACGACTCAAAAGTACTAGGCTACAACAACCCATTGTACTAGATTAGGTAAGGACCTACAGTATTAAGTTAGGTATGGACATAGAATACTAGGCTATGCATATACCCTGTGTTCTAGGTTAGGTAACGACTCAAAAGTACTAGGCTACAACAACCCATAGTACTAGATTAGGTAAGGACCTAGAGTATTAAGTTAGGTCTGGACTCAGAATACTAGGCTATGCATATACCCTGTGTTCTAGGTTAGGTAACGACTCAAAAGTACTAGGCTACAACAACCCATAGTGGTAAGGACCTAGAGTATTAAGTTAGGTATGGACTCAGAATACTAGGCTAGGCATATACCCTGTGTTCTAGGTTAGGTAACAACTAAAAAGTAATAGGCTAGGCATATACCCAGTTTTCTAGGTTAAGTAAGGACTCAAGAGTACTAAGTTAGGTTAGATGACATATGTTAACCCCAACGCTTTTATTATCCTTATTAGTTGCTAAGCTACAACCCTAGTTGGAAAAGCAGGATGGTATAAGCCCAGGGGCTCCAACAGGGAAAGTAGCCCAGTGAGGAAAGGAAAAAAGTTAAAATCAAATATTTTAACAGTAACATTAAAATAAATATCTCCTACATAAACCACATATATGGAGGGACTTGTATTTCTATACACTCAACGCTTTTCTTGCCGAATCACCTAATTATATATAGAACGTGACATGCCATAAACGAAATTAGCTGTTCTCTTAGAATAAGTATTTTTAGCTTCCCATTTTCTCTTATTAGAAGCGGACTGTCACTGCAATCATCGACTAAATAACAACTCGGGGCCTTATCAAAAGGCGACTTTTCCTTTTTCGGCAAATCACCTACCACCTTCGCGTCACCGAAACTTTTTCATCATTTCCATAGTTCTTTCAAGCTCTTGCTTTAGCAAGATATATTTGTTCCCTGGAGGCAATCACTCCTAGTAGGCATACAGTGAGCCCTCACTACTTCGCGGTTCGACCATCGCGGATTTTTTTCATAACCCATATATATAAACATATCGCGGATTTTCCGGAAATTTCAAAAATACCGCGATATATGAAGACCCCAAATACAATATTTCGTTACCTGTACAGTAATTCCATTAATACTGTAATTAGCAATATCTGCTCTTACTGATGGTTCATTGCATTACATATGACATATAATTCAGTACAGAAAGAAATAAAACACAAAAAGAGAATGTGATCATACAATAATTCAGTACGTACACAGTACGTAGTAAAATTAAATCGAACATCAAACGCAAATCAGATGCAGTCATACCGTATTAGAATGGTGTAAGGCTGCTGATGGCTACTACTGTACTACAAATGTAATGGATGTGCATCTTTTCCATGAATCTTTTGTATGTATACGTACGTAGTATTGCATCCAATAATATTCTTTGTTGCAAAAATCATATCTCGAATAAGCGTACATATCCTACAACAAAAAAAGCGTAAAATAGCGTACGTAAAGCTGTACTGTATACGTAGGGTACCTTGTATTTGAATTGGTAACTACTACGTAGCATATAAGACGGATTGTGATTGGTTCAAGCGCTGATAGATGACGAATCAGAACCCAAGTTTTGTAATCTAGTCTGTGATTGGTGTTTTGACCGCTTCTCCAACCTCCTGCATCTTTTCGCGGCCACTTTGTTTGCTGCTATCTCGCCGTGTAGATGCTGCTCCGTTATTGTGAACTTTAATCTGTGCTGTGCGTGACTGTTTTAAGTTGAACTTTTTGTTGAACTTTCTGTTTAACCCCTACTGTACAATGGCTCCCAGGCGTTCTGCTTCTGCTAAGGCTGGTAGTGAGCCTAAACGCCACCGAAAGATGATGACGATTGCTGAAAAGGTGACGCTTCTCGATATGTTAAAAGAAGGCAGAAGTTACGCGGCCGCAGCCCGCCATTTTGGAGTTAACGAATCCACCGTTCACTACATCAAGAAGGACGAGGCGAACATTAGAAAGACGGCTACCATCACCTTTAGCAGATCAGCGAAGCGAGTCATTACCACGCGTAATAAAACGATCGTACGCATGGAAGGTGCTTTAGCAGTGTGGATTGCCGACTGCCGGAAGAAGAACATAGCCTTGGATACGAACACCATCCGAACCAAGGCTTTGAGCTTGTATGA
This sequence comes from Palaemon carinicauda, assembly GCF_036898095.1. Classification (NCBI taxonomy): domain Eukaryota; kingdom Metazoa; phylum Arthropoda; class Malacostraca; order Decapoda; family Palaemonidae; genus Palaemon; species Palaemon carinicauda. Next base: position 19,260,026 of record NC_090755.1, on the reverse strand, counting down.
GAATTTTGCGGCAAAGGAACCTCAAGACGACGATGGCGACCATGCTGAAGATGATGATGATGTAGATGAACCTCAACCAGGGACATCCACTGATTCCCAGCCTCAGAAACAACGTTTTTCCGCCAGCATAGGATGGTTCGCGAAGTTTCAGAAACGCTTCGGCCTGAAAAGCGTTTCCCTGCATGGCGAGGCTGCTTCTGCTGACACTGCCGCTGCTGAAACTTACGTGAACGAGACGTTCAAGAACATTATCGCTGAAGGTGGATACAAGCCGGAACAAGTGTTTAATATGGATGAGACCGGCTTGTTTTGGAAGAGAATGCCGTCGCGAACTTTCCTGTTAAAAGAAGAAGCCAAGGCCTCTGGCTTTAAAGCGTTCAAAGATCGCGTAACCCTCGTGATGTGTGGCAATGCTGCTGGATTTTTGCTAAAGCCGGGGCTTATCTACAAGTCGAAAAATCCTTGCGCTTTGAAAAATAAAAATAAGAATCTCCTTCCCGTGTACTGGATGCATAATCAAAAAGCATGGATTACAAAGATGCTGACCTCCAACTGGTTCTACCAGTGTTTTATCCCGCAAGTCAGAAAATATCTCTTAAAGAAGGGCTTGCCATTTAAGATCCTTCTCCTTATGGATAACGCTGGTGGACATGCAACTGACCTGTCGCATGAGGGCATTCAGGTTGAGTTCCTGCCACCCAACACCACGTCATTAATTCAACCGATGGACCAGGGGGTTATCAGGGCGTTCAAGGCACTCTACACGAAGAATACCTTGGCGGACCTCGTTGCATGTGCGGATGCTGCCCAAGAAGATGAAGATGAAAATTTCAATTTGAAGGCGTACTGGCGGAAGTACACAATAGCCACGTGCCTGCAGAACATTCAGAAGGCACTGCAAGAAATGAAACCTGCAACCGTTAATGCGAGCTGGAAGAAGTTGTGGCCCCAGATTGTTTACGACGACGAGGGATTTACACCGTCTGAAATTCAACACACTGCAATACGCAAATCTGTGCAGTTGGCTGCGATAATTGGAGGTGACGGGTTTGGCGACATGACGACTGAAGACGTCGACGAGTTGTTGGACTGCCATTCCCAGCCGCTAACTGACGCAGTCCTAGAAGACCTGACGAAATCAGCCAGTGAAGAAGACAGTGAAACGCAGGAAGAGACCCAAGAAAATGTCGAAGAAACGGGCTTGACATTAGAACGGCTTGCCAAGTTCTGCAACCATGCGAAGGAGTTGAAAGAAATGTCGCAAGAGTGGGACGAGGATATGGTTCGGTCTATGCAATTCTGCAACAAGATCGATGACGACATGACTCCCTACAGGATGCTCTTCGAGCGAAAAAAGAAGCAGCGGCAGCAACTTCCGATCACAATGTTCTTCCAGCCTCGCAAAAAAGAGCCAGTTCCTCCTGCTACTACGCCTTCGGAAGAAATTGAAGAAGTGTCCCAGGAAGAAGTTGAAGAGGTGTCCCAGGAAAAGACACCTCCATCTGAAGAGACGTAAAATACTATCATTGGCTGCAGAGTAGAAGACATCATGAGCTTCATCATCATCATTTCTACTGTGCAGCAAATTCATCGCCATCATCATTCAAGTTTTTCTTCAACTTCTTTCGTGGTGAGTACAGTAACAATCTTTATTTCTACTTTAATATTCTAACATTTTAATATTTGTGCCTGTTTTAGTTTAGGATGCATTAAGTTTATAGGGAAGGTTTTAAAAGTCTGAATATACATGTTGTAACCTATCATATTTTTTTGTTTAAAATTTACATTTACGTACGTAAAACAACTCTCTCTCTCTCTCTCTCTCTCTCTCTCTCGTAAATTGTTTTCCTGCGTTGCTACGTATGTACTGTATGATTTTATATAGATACGGTAAATAATATTTGTAATAACATATTTTCTAAAAGCTTTTACTGTAATATCATTATTTATCACTTTCATCATGCGCGTTAAATGCCTTCGTTTGTTTACTGAGCGTGGTTGTTTACCGAGCGTACTTTATGACGGCGCCGTTTCAGGCGGCGTCATAAAGAAAAACATTTCATTTGGAAGTCCTAAGAAAAATTAAGTAAAACATTGGTAATAACAAAATCAACATACTGTACTGAATAATCAATATAATCGATGCAAAAACTAACCTATACACAGATGTGTAAATGCGTTTGTTCCTTCATTATGATCAGAGAAACGTAAACAAAACATTGGTTGCCATTTTTTATCGTGCTTTTTGGCGTGTTTAGGAAACGCATGATATAAAATGACAAATTCGAAGATAATTTGTATTTTTCCTAACCATACAAACCTTAGCTATTTACAAAGGGTTTACTTTTAGCGCAGCTGAAATGACGAGCCAATAGTTTTTAACGAGGGTTAATTACCCCCGCGCTAGTTAGCGGGGGGTGGGGAAGGGTAGCTTGCTACCCCTCCCCCCTCCACACACCGGTGACTTGCTTCACTTCACTTAGAGGTAGGACTTGACTTGGGGGTCAGGGATGGCGGGCACATATGTGTAAATAGCTAAGGTTTGTATGGTTAGGAAAAATACAAATTATCTTCGAATTTGTCATTTGTTCCGTAACCGAAATACAAACCACGCTATTTACAAAGGGTGACTTACCCCTTAGGAAGGGTGGAAAGTCCCCAGCCTTACTGACTTCGGCTTGCCCGGGGGCTCGATCCCTTAGTGAGCAGCACTAGAGAGAGGGAGCCCCTGTACCTCACAGGTTCCTAGCATCGCTAGGAACGAGTGGCCTACATAAGTAGTGTGAGGAGGAGAGTGTGACTCGTCCTATGAAGTTGACCTTGAGACCTTCAGATAGGAATTCTAGGATAGGACGTTCCCCATACCACCTCGTCAGGGTATGGGAGACGCAACAGTATTAAGCTTAATACTAGGAGCACAAAGAAGCATGGGTTACCTGCAGAGGTCGAGGTCAGCTATGCGAGGACCAGGATGCTGCTTCCCCAAGAGAGGGGAGAATGAAGAAAGAAGTAAGGGTCAGACATACTCTTTCATTCACACAGACTAAGACCGGGTAACAACGCCCTCAACCTACTGCTACTTGTCCAAAAAGGAGCCTGAGGTTAGACCAGCTGTTGTGCAGCCACCACAGGGCCGATAGAGAACGTATCGAGGCTCCTGTGGGTCACGTCTTGCAGGTAGTGGGCTGTGAAGGTCGTTTGACGCTTCCAGACCCCCGCTTGAAGTACCTGCGTCACAGAGAAGTTTCTCTTGAAGGCCAGGGATGTAGCAATACCCCTGACATCGTGGGCCCGAGGGCGACGTGACGGAGGAGGGTCAGGATTCAGGGCATGGTGGATAACCCTTCGAATCCAAGCAGAGATGGTGTTCCTTGTGACCCTCCTCTTTGTCCTGCCTGTGCTCACAAACAAAGCTCGCACATGAGGACGGACTGCAGCCGTTCTCTTCAAGTAGTACCTCAGACACCTCACTGGGCATAGTAGCAGCTGGTCTGGGTCGTTTGTTACAGAACGGAGACTCGCGATCCTGAAAGAGTCGAACCGAGGATCCGGCACTCCAGGATTCTGAGTCTTGGCCACAAACTCAGGGACGAACCTGAACGTTACCTCCCCCCATCCCCTTGAATGGGCGATGTCGTACGAGAGACCATGAAGTTCACTAACTCGCTTGGCCGAGGCCAAGGCGAGTAGGAAAGCCGTCTTCCAAGACAGGTGGCGATCGGAGGCCTGGCGTAATGGCTCGAAGGGAGGTCTCTTGAGAGACCTGAGAACTCGAACCACGTTCCAAGGAGGGGGTCTCACTTCCGACTGGGGGCAGGTAAGCTCATAGCTACGTATGAGTAAAGAGAGTTCTAGCGATGAAGAAATATCCACGCCCTTCAATCTGAAGGCCAAGCTTAAGGCTGAGCGATAGCCTTTCACTGCCGAGACAGAAAGGCGCATTTCTTCTCGCACATACACAAGGAAGTCCGCTATTGCTGGAATAGTGGCATCGAGTGGAGAGATACCCCTTCCACGACACCAACCACAAAAGACTCTCCACTTCGCTTGGTAGACTCCCTCAGAGGACCTTCGCAGGTGCCGAGACATTCTCTCCGCAACCTGTTGCGAAAAGCCTCTCTCCGCGAGGAGACGCTGGATAGTCTCCAGGCGTGAAGCCGAAGCGAGGCTACGGCCCTGTGAGGGACACCGGAGTGGGGTTGTCTGAGAAGCTCGTGTCGTGGAGGAAGCTCCCTTGGGAGTTCCGTCAGGAGTTGCAGAAGGTCCGGAAACCATTCCGCGTGATGCCATAGCGGAGCTACTAGAGTCATGGAACAGTTGACCGATAGTCTGGTCCTGTTGAGCACCCTTCTCATCAGACAGAATGGTGGGAAGGCGTACACGTCGATGTTGTCCCACCGTTGCTGGAAAGCATCTTGCCAGAGTGCCTTGGGGTCCGGGACTGGTGAGCAGTACAGGGGCAGCTTGAAGTTCAAGGCTGTCGCGAACAAGTCCACCGTCGGGGAACCCCACAAAGTCAGGACTTTGTTGGCTATCTGAGGATCCAAAGACCACTCGGTACTCACTATCTGCGAAGCCCTGCTCAGACTGTCGGCGAGCACATTCCTCTTGCCAGGAATGAAGCGAGCTGATAGTGTTATCGAGTGGGTTTCGGTCCACCTCAGAGTCTCTACTGCAAGATGGGATAGCTGTTGCGAAAAAGTGCCTCCCTGCTTGTTGATATAAGCCACTACCGTGGTGTTGTCGCTCATCACCACCACGGAGTGACCCGCCAGGAACCGTTGGAACTGTTGAAGGGCCAGAAAGACGGCCTTCAATTCTAGCAGGTTGATGTGTAGGCACCTTTCTGATTCTGACCAAAGGCCTGAGGCCCTCTGGTTCAGAACGTGCGCCCCCCACCCTTCTTTTGACGCGTCCGAAAACAGAGTCAATGGGGGAAGGACAAGAAGACTCACTCCCTTTCGCAGGTTCTCGTCGGCCAGCCACCACCGCAAGTCCGTCTGTTCCAGAGACCCCATTGGGATCAGAGTGTCCGGGGAATCGGATCCTTGATTCCACCGGGACTTGAGCCGCCATTGAAGGGATCTCATCCTGAGGCGGCTGTTTGGAACCAGACGGGCCAGGGAGGATAGGTGGCCCAAGAGACGCAACCACGATTGGGCGGGGAGTTCTTTTCGCCTGAGGAAAGGTTCCGCCACCCTCCTCAGCCTTGCTATCCGGTCGTCTGATGGAAAGGCTTTGTGGAGATTGGTGTCTATTAGCATGCCTAGATAAACCAGTCGCTGGGACGGCTGCAGAGAGGACTTCTCGAGGTTTACCACGATCCCCAGATCCTGGCAAAGATCTAGAAGCCTGTCTCGGTGTCGAAGAAGGGTCGACTCCGAGTCTGCTAGGATCAGCCAATCGTCTAGGTAACGAAGGAGACGAATGCCGTTCCTGTGCGCCCAAGTCGAAATCAGGGTGAACACTCTGGTGAACACCTGAGGAGCTGTGGAGAGACTGAAACACAGCACCTTGAACTGGTAGATCTTGTTGTCTAGGCAGAATCTCAGGTACTTCCTGGAAGACGGATGGATTGGGATCTGGAAGTACGCATCCTTTAGATCCAGTGTACACATGAAGTCTTGTGGTCTCACCGCAAGTCTGACTGTGTCTGCTGTCTCCATGCTGAACCGGGTTTGTTTGACAAACCTGTTCAGAGCCGAGAGATCGATGACGGGTCTCCAGTCTCCAGTAGCCTTCTTTACAAGAAAGAGTCGACTGAAGAAGCCTGGAGAGCCGTCCACGACCTCCTGGAGAGCACCCTTCTCGAACATGGTCTTGACTTCGGCCTGAAGGGCCAGCCCCTTTGCCGATCCCATGGCATAGGAGCTCAACGACACTGGATTCGCTGTCAGGGGAGGTTGAGATGACGTGAACGGGACGCGATAACCTTGGCCGATCACCGAGATCGTCCAAGCATCGGCCCCGAGATGTTGCCACCTGCGGACGCAACGCTGAAGGCATCCCCCCACAGGTGGACACGCAGGGGGACTGCCACCCCTAGGGCTTGCGGCCGCGGCCGCCACCCCTAGAAGTCTTGCCTCCCCTGGAGGACTTACCACCCCTCTTGACCTTGGCTGGAAAGGGCTGGGGCTTAGACACCACTTTCTTAGCTGCCGGTGCCTGTTTTGGAGCCTTACGAGGCTGTTGCTGCTGTTGTGGCGGGGCTGGAGGCTTATAGGGCCGAGTTGTAAGGGCCCTGTGGAGGAGGGAGTCCGTGCTGGATTTCCTCCACCTCTCAGCTGTTCGCTCCAAGTCTTGAGGCTCAAACAGGCTCTCCCCCAGGAGGGAGGCATGTCGGAGCCTACACACATCTACGGCGGGGACCTTCGGATGGAATCTCTCGGACACAGCATCGCGACGCTTCAACACCGAGTTGGCCCACAGGGTGGTAACCTGGTGCGCCAAGAACTCGATGGAGCGGGTGCCCGAGAGCAAGAAGGTCTCTAGGGCCTTCCTATTGGTCTCCTTGGACAAGTCCTCAGATCGCAATAGGATGCCCAGAGATCCTAACCAGAAGTCCAGCCACGAAGTGGCCTGCATGGCACACTTAGCGACCTTCTCGTGGTTAAGGATCTCTGCCGCCGAGAACGACACCTGCCGGGCAGAGAGTTTCTCCAAGGGAACTCCCTTCGCCAGCTCCTCCACAGAGTGATGGAGCGGAAGAGCGAGATTGTGCTCACCCAGGATCTCGAAATACCTCCTCTGCTGAAGGCGAGGAGGAGGGATGAGTTTGTTCCCGGCAGTGGAACGACTGGAGGAGGCAAGAAGTGCGAGCTGAGCATTGGCCCTAGCTCTGGCACTCTTCAGCCCCCGAGACCAGGGCAGAGCTGCACTGGTCTTAGGGGCCTTCCGAACGTCGAACACTTCATCCAGAATTGTGTCTTTGCCTTCACGGGGGGGGGATGACTGGATCCGTAAGACTGTTAAGTTGCCTTATCAGGCTTAGGACCTGCCAGAAGGCATGTTCGGACTCTTGCTGTTCTCCTCCCTGCGGGCTGGCAGCTAAGTCTCCTGCCCCAGGAATCTCTTCCTGGGGTGATACGTGGACATTCCCCTGGGTAGTCATGGGTTCCTGTCGAATCCTTGCAGAGGATTTAGGGATGGTCTTGGAATCCTTGGGCTCCCTCCTAGGAGGGATACAGGATCCCAACAACGAGGTTCGAGGGGCCCCTTCCTCACGAGACAATTCTCCTGCCTGAAGCGAAGTCTCCCCCCCTGGTGCCGGGGGGAAGACTACCGGTCCACTGGACTCACCTGAGGACGGAAAGGCCTCGTCCACGGGAGAAGGAGAGAGTACTCGTGCAGGAGAGGGGACCCTCGAGACCGACCTCTTGGGAACCAACTTCGCCCTGGGGGAAGTCACCACGAAGTCCACTCCTCTCTTTCTCTTCAGCGTAGGAGAGACAGCCGCTGGTTTGGTACCCTGGCCGGCGAGTGCTGGTTTCATAACCCTCACTAACGCCCGTGCCAGCGGACCAAACCAAGTCTGCTGCTCAAAGGACACAGAGTCCGAAATCCTCGCTAAGGTGAAAGGGATCGGGCGATCCTTTGGAGTGGACACGACGGTACCAGCCTGAAAAGAAGGTGGGGAAGAATGCTGTAATGACCTGTCCTCGTCCTGCAATACCAACCTGTGCTTGGATGGAGGTGATCCCGAGTGCCGTCTAGGAGCACGCGTCCCTGCTGCTACCACCGGCTGTGGAATTCGCCGCGAACTATGGTCGCGCGAGGGTGAACGGTCGCGCAAAGGCGAATGGTTGCGCGAGTGATCGCGCGGGCGCACAGGCGAGCGGTCGCGCGGGCGCGCAGGCGCGCGGGCGAGCGATCGCGCGGGCGCGCAGGCGAGTGGGCGTGAGGGTGGGCAGGTAAATGAACACGTGTCCGAGGCGACGAACGCAAGCGATGGCGCGACGGCGAGGGATCGTGCTGCCGCGTAGGTGAAGAAGATCGCTGGCGATAATGATCACGTGATGGTAAGCGATGGCGAGCAGCATGTGAAGGTGAATGATTGCGCGCAAGAGGGCGGTCGTTCAGGGTTGCGCGATGAGGAGCAGCATGCGTAAGCAGGCGATCGTTCAGGGTTGTGCGATGGCGAGCAGCATGCGCCGGTGAATGATCGCGTGAAAGGGTGCGATGGTGATCAGCATCCGCAGGAGGGCGATCGTTCAGGGTTGTGCGATGAGGAGCAGCATGCGTAAGCGGGCGATCGTGCAGGGTTGTGCGATGGCGAGCAGCATGCGCAGGTGAATGATCGCGTGAAAGGGTGCGATGGTGATCAGCATCCGCAGGAGGGCGATCGTTCAGGGTATTGTGATGAGGAGCAGCATGCGAAAGCGGGCGATCGTGCAGGGTTGTGCGATGGCGAGCAGCATGCGTAAGCGGGCGATCGTGCAGGGTTGTGCGATGGTGATCAGCATCCGCAGGAGGGCGATCGTTCAGGGTATTGCGATGAGGAGCAGCATGCGTAAGCGGGCGATCATGCAGGTTCGTGCGATGGCGGGCAGCATGTGAAGGTGATCGCTGGCGAACTGGTGATCGCTGGCGAGCTGGTGATCGCTGGCGAGCTGGTGATCGCTGGCGAGCAGAAGGTCGACGCGTGTCCTGTGAGAGGATAGGTTCACGAGCAGGAACGGGAAGATCGCTGGCGCGTTGGCGAACATGTGTTTCTGACACACGATGGTGAGCAGGGAGTTCAGCAGGAACTAAAGGGTGGTCAGAGACCGCAGGGCGATGGTCCTCAAAAGAGCGCTGACGCTCGGAAGAGAGCTGACGAGGGGGGCGAACCTCAGGAGAGAGCCGACGAGCAGGTGAGCGTCGGCGAGCAGGAGAGTCTTGGCGAGCAGGAGATCGTCGACGAGCAGGAGATCGCTGGCGAGCAGGAGAGCGCTTGTGCGCTGGCCCTGCTCGCGTAAGGGAAGAATCCCTTAGCCCCGAAGGGACCGTTGCCCGTCGGGTGACGAGTTCTCCAGAAGGCGAAGATCCGGCAGGAGATGGAGAGCGGTCCGCAGAGAGGTTCAAGGAGGGCGGAGTAGTCGGTTGAGGCTGACGAGGAGAGTCCCCCCCGAGGACGAAGACCCAAAAAGGCGCCTCTTAGTCCCCCTGTAAGGGGAAGGGAGGCCCTTGTGGCGTAGAGGGCGGTGAGCCTTACGGCGGAGGCGGCCTCGGGGGAGATCGTCGGGACCATCGGTCCTCCGAAGGGGAGTCTCCTTCAAAACACTTCCCTCAGAAGGAAGCTGGGCAGCAGTCGAGACCGAAGGACTCACTTCCCCCTTCGAAGGATGCACGGAAGGAGGAGGAGAGCCTAGAGCACCATCACCAGCAACAGCACCTGCGTCGGAAGGCCCAGCCACGTCGGAGGCCTCTGTCACCACGACGTCGACAATAGACAGAGGGTCTACCTCCGCTACCACCGGCGACTGTTTAACAGCGGCCCCCAACGAGACAAGGTCAATAAGAGCGACCCTGGAGGGCAAGCCCTTAAGCCCCAGGGACGACCAAATCTGCAACAGATCATCACTGGATAAAGTATTATTATCAATAACCTCCCCCGGAGGAGGAGGGGGAACCGCCTCGCTATGGGAGGCGACGCCCTCTCCCCCCACCGAAGGTAGGGAAACAGAACAAGGGCCTGCGCTCCCACTCGGACGACTCTCCTTAGGAGGCGGACGAGGGGGAGCTTCGGAGGAGGTTTGGGCGGCGGAAGAAGAGTCCCGAGAACCTTCCTCCTTCAAGGCTAACCCCGGAGGAGAACGGTCTCTCTTGGACTTCTTCTTACGCCGACGGCCAAACCTCTCCCACTGGGAGGCAGACCACTCCCTGCACTCACGGCACATGTTATCCTGGTCGCACCGTCGGCCCCGACATTGAGGGCAGAGGGTGTGAGGATCCGTAATCACGTCCGACATGAAAGTCCCACAAGGACGGCCGGCAACTCCAGGGCATGTCCGCATATTAAATAAAAGAAAATAACTGAAGGTCAACTTCCAACCAATCACACAAGCTGTAAAGAAAAAGAAGAAAATTAAAGGCTGTCACGAAGGCGATGAACAGACACGTCTGATCACCGCCGAGCCAAAAGTGAAGTGAAGCAAGTCACCGGTGTGTGGAGGGGGGAGGGGTAGCAAGCTACCCTTCCCCACCCCCCGCTAACTAGCGCGGTGGTAATTAACCCTCGTTAAAAACTATTGGCTCGTCATTTCAGCTGCGCTAAAAGTAAACCCTTTGTAAATAGCGTGGTTTGTATTTCGGTTACGGAACAAATCGCCTTTAATATTTGTGCCTGTTTTAGTTTAGGGTACTGTAGTACATACATTAAAGGGTAGTTTGTTAACAGTACTACGTACAAGGGAAGGTTTTAAAAGTCTGAATATACATGTTAAATAAATACGTAAATATGGTGTCACTACTTCGCGGATTTTCACCTATCGCGGTAGGGTCTGGAACCTATCTAACGCGATAAACGAGGGCTCACTGTACAGTCATTTCCATTTCTTTTAAAACGTAGAAATTTGTCTGACTGCATATGAATTTTTTTAAGAAAGATATTTTGAGCCATCAAAAATAGTCTCTCTATCATTCACTTCCTTAACTGCAACTGGGAAAATTCAACTGTAGTGGAAAACCTCAATATACAGTGGAACCTCTACATCCGAACGTATCTACTGTACATCCGAATTTTCCAACATCCGAAGTAAAATTCGAGCAAATTTTTTACTACACCCGAATTTTATTTCGACACACGAAGTAAGCAATTTTCGTCGTACCGGTTGTATCCGAATTTTTCGATACGCGAAGTACAATTCGAACACGTTCCGACTCTACACCCGAATGTTTTTTTCGACACCCGAAGTAAACAATACTCGTACGCGTAGTCGGTGCTCATAGCGCCTGAAGTGTTATTTATTTCCGCCGATAGAAGGCAGCACATCGACCTCGGAGGGACGCTCAATTAGCGCGGCTTGGGTCAGTCCTCTGTTCTCGTCGGCTTCTTGCGGTTGTGCTCTGTGCGTTCTGATATTAACTCCGTTTTAATCGTGATTTTTTACGTGCATCCTTTAACGGTAATTTACGTAAAGTATGGGTCCTAAAAGGCTTAGTTTTGCCAGTGGTAGTGGTAGTGGTGAGAAAAGGAAGAAGGAAATGCTTTCTATAGAAATTAAGCGGGATATTATTGAAAACATGAGCGTGGCATCCGCGTGAGTGAACTTGCTAAACAGTATGGCCGTAATATGTCGACGATCTCGACAATCCTTAAACAGAAGGAAGCTATTAAAGCAGTGAAACCTTCTAAGGGGATCACTATAATTTCCAAACGCCGTACCTCTATCATAGAAGAGATGGAACGACTTCTACTATTGTGGATTAAGGATAGAGAGATCGTTGGCGACACCATCACCGAGACCGTTATCTGCGAGAAGGCGCACGCCATCTTTACGGACTTGAAGGAGGAGAGCTCTGGGGGTGATGCTGGGGAGAGTTCAACCGAGCCTTCCTCAGATGATTTCAAGGCATCTCGTGGCTGGTTCGAGAAATTTAAGAAACAGTCCGGGATTCATTCAGTTGTTCGCCACGGAGAGGCTGCTAGTGCAGACACAAAGGCTGCAGCTGACTTTGTCAAGAACTTTGAAAAGATCGTGAAGGAAGAAGGCTACGTAGAGCAGCAGGTGTTTAATTGTGATGAAACCGGGCTGTTTTGGAAGAAGATGCCGAGTCGAACCTACATCACTGCCGAAGAGAAGAAATTGCCTGGGCATAAGCCAATGAAGGATCGGTTGACTCTTGCCCTATGTGCCAACGCTAGAGGGGACTTTAAAGTCAAGCCCTTACTTGTTTACCATTCAGAGAACCCTAGGGCCTTTAAAGCACACAACGTCGATAAGGATCAGCTTCATGTTTTCTGGCGATCCAACTCGAAGGCCTGGGTCACTAGGCAATTCTTTGTGCAATGGGTAAACCAAGTTTTCGGCTCTTCTGTGAAGAAGTATCTTCATGAACAGAAATTGCCTTTAAAGTGCCTGCTATGCCTTGACAATGCACCCGCTCACCCCCCCCCCCCCCCCCGGACTTGAAGATGATATCTTCGATGAATTCAAGTTAATAAAGGTGCTGTATCTTCCACCGAATACCACCTCTATCCTCCAGCCCATGGACCTGCAAGTCATCTCTAATTTTAAGAAGCTGTACACCAAGCACTTATTTAAGCAGTGCTTTAATGTCACGCAAAGCACCAACTTAACTTTGCGTGAATTTTGGAGGGGCCACTTCAACATCGTGCACTGCTTGAAGATCATAGATCAGGCTTGGGTGGGATTAACTCGACGGACCCTGAATTCCGCTTTGAAGAAGCTTTGGCCTGATGCTGTTGCTCCCCGAGATTTCGAGGGTTTTGACCCCGAACCTGATCCCGTGGTCGGTGCAGCGGAAGCCGTAGAGGAAATCGTCTCCCTTGGCAAGTCCATGGGTCTGGAGGTCAACGCAGATGACGTTACGGAACTCGTCGCCGAACATCACGACGAACTGACGACGGATGAGCCCAAGGAACTCCATGCTATGTCGGAGCACATGAGTGATGACGAGGAAGAGAGCGAGGAGGTAGAACATGTGTTAGGTTTAGCGCAAATAAAAGAGGTGTTAGGAAAATATCAAGACGTGGTCGACTTCATCGACAAATACCATCCAAAGAAATTGCAGGTTTGTCGTGTAGTTTCTCAATTCGATGATGTTTGCCTAACTCACTTTCGAAACATTCTGAAAAGCCGTACCAAGCAATTATCTATCGATGCTTTCTTTAAAAAAACTGCGAAGCGAACTCGCGATGAAGAGGATGTAAGTGAACCGAAGAAAACGGCAAAGAGTGAAGCGGAAGAAAGTGAAACACAGAAAACGGAAAAGAGTGAAGCAAAAGAAATTCAGTCAATTTTAAATGTAAGTGATAGTGATTAAAATTACGTAATCATCAAAAAGAAAAAAAGAAAATGTAAAAAAAAAAATATATAAAAAAATAAAAAAAGAAAAAGCTAAGTTATGTTAAAGTTCACTTAGTGTAAGTTAGAATAAGTTACGGTAGTGTTACGTTTATCGTAGTTAACCTCTCTACCTCCTCGCCGTCCGTCCGTCTCCTCTCTCCTCTCTGCGTAGCGAAGACGAACAACACCTGCGCTGGAGTTTCTAAGGTAAATTGACACTAAAAACCCGTTTCTTATTTATCATTTTTTGCTAATTCTTCTTATTTACATGTCTATTATCTAATTTAGTGTTCATTATTCTCATGGGAAAATTATGTGTAGTAGTTTATTAAGAAGTTATCATAGGTTTTTGGGCTCAATCACGGATTAATCCTATTTCAATGTATTCTTATGGGAAAATTCGTTTCTACATCCGAACAATTTCTACATCCGAAGTTGGTTCTGGAACGGATTAAATTCGTATGTAGAGGTTCCACTGTACTAGGACACTCAGTATCAAGGTAAGGACACAATGTCCGAAGTTAGGTTAGTTAGGAATCTCAAGTTAAATCGTATTCCCATTTTTGTTTCCTTGGTAAAATATGGATTTTCTTGCAAGAAAATACATCAGAAATTCCAAGTGTTGGGGGGAGGATCCAGGTTTTATTGTATTGCAAAGGGAAAAATACGAAACAATTTTTCTTTCATGAAAACTATTCATGACAAAAATTGCAAGTAAATGAAATTGACTCAAGAATGTCGAGAGGATAACATACATATGACATTATATATGTGGGAGGTGTTGGTGTTAACATTTACCGGTTTGGTTAGGTATAACACATCCCTCGGAGCCTTTGTATATCAGCGGCCAGTTCCTCCAGCGAGCATAAAACATAGACACCAACTAACCTAAACTACCACCCCCATAACCTAACCTACAAGCCGTGGGAGCCTACGCCCTCTGCAAACCCCCTTACACTGATGTATTCTTAGTCAGCTATCATCATACACATAGGTGGCCGATATCATACATACAGTGAACCCTCGCTACTTCGCGGTTCGACCATCGCGGATTCACCACTTCGCGGATTTTTTCCATAACCCATATATATACAGTATATATATATATATATATATATATATATATATATATATATATATATATATATATATATATATATATATATATATATATATATATATATATATATATATATGTATGCATGTATTTATGTATATATGTAGGTATGTATATGTGTATACATATAAATATATATATATACACACACACACACATATATATATATATATATATATATATATATATATATATATATATATATATATATATATATATATATATATATATATATATATATATATATATATATATCTAAAGTAGGAAGATGTGATGTAGTTCTAAGGGAAAAGTATGGGAAATATGTCTGGGTAATAAGCAAAGCTCTACCTCCAGTTTGTTTCTACATTATGATCAGAGATAAATGTAAACAAAACATTGGTTGCCATTTTTTATCGTGCTTTTTAGCATGTTTAGGAAATGCATGATATAAAATCACCTTTAATATTTGTGCCTGTTTTAGTTTAGGGTATTGTAGTACATGCATTAAGTGTTCTGTACATTAAAGGGTAGTTTGTTAACAGTACTACGTACAAGGGAAGGTTTTAAAAGTCTGAATATACATGTTGAATAAATAGGTAAATATGGTGTCACTACTTCGCGGATTTTCACCTATCGCGGCCGCGACTGGAACCTATCTACCGCGATAAACGAGGGTTCACTGTACATCCCCTTCCCTCTTAATTACAGTATGTCATATGCTTTTGGGTTGTATACATACTTGTACAGATTGTTACATATTACACATATAAACTAAGTTTTTTCCAGTCTATTGTGGTATATTTTGCATACATCTATCACATCACACTGGTGAAATAGGCTACAATAAATTAGTTTTATGCTTCACCACACTATAAAACAAATTTCACACTATTGTTCCAACATTAATGATAGAAATAAAAATAGGGGGGTATAAGTCAATGATAATGATAAAAAAAAAATGCATTAAAATACTCCAAGTTCACGTGTGTGTAGCAAGAAATTGGAGTATCAGAACATCAGCCACTAATTTCATTTAGTACAGTATTCATTATAAGGCAAATACGTACTACAAATTATTTGCTAAAATTATATAAAGAACGGGGAAAAATTTCCAACAGAAAATATATTTTCTTGTAGTGAATAATGTGATTTAACCGACTTTGACCTTCATTTCAATCGCAAACAAACAAAACCACCATTTCGACAACTTCGTTCCCCACTACAAAAATAAGTGTCATTTTCGAAGAAAACCTGCGTTTTTTCTGTAGGAAACCTTTCCCCGTCCGTAACTATAAGGAAGCCAATTACTCATATTTGGGCTTTATATACAAGTGTCATTTTCGAAGAAAACCTGCGTTTTTTCTGTAGGAAACCTTTCCCCGCCCGTAACTATAATGAAGCCAATTACTTATATTTTGGCTTTATATACAAAAGTGTCATTTTCGAAGAAAACCTGCGTTTTTTCTGTAGGAAACCTTTCCCCGCCCGTAACTATAATGAAGCCAATTACTGTACTTATATTTTGGCTTTATATACAAAAGTGTCATTTTCGAAGAAAACCTGCGTTTTTTTCTGTAGGAAGCCTTTCCCCGTCCGTAACTATAATGAAGCTAATTACTTATATTTTGGCTTTATATACAAAAGTGTCATTTTCGAAGAAAACCCTGCGTTTTTTTCTGTAGGAAGCCTTTCCCCGTCCGTAACTATAATGAAGCTAATTACTTATATTTTGGCTTTATATACAAAAGTGTCATTTTCGAAGAAAATCTGCATTTTTTTCTGTAGGAAACCTTTCCCTGTCCGTAACTATAATAAAGTCAATTATTTATATTTGGGCTTTATATACAAGTGTCATTTTCGAAGAAAATCTGCATTTTTTTGTAGGAAACCTTTCCCTGTCCGTAACTATAATGAAGCCAATTACTGTATTTATATTTGGGCTTTACATACAAAAGTGTCATTATCGAAGAAAATCTGCGTTTTTTCTGAGGGAAACCTTTCCCCGTCCGTAACTATAATGAAGCCAATTACTTATATTTGGGTTTTATAAACAAGTGTCATTTTCAAAGAAAATCTGCGTTTCTTCTGTAGGAAACCTTTACCCGTCCGTAACTATAATGAAGATAATTATTTATATTTGTGCTTTATATACAAAACTCAAGATTCACTCAAAATATGACGACTAAAACTTACTTAGGATGGGCAAGATTTATGCAATGATTATAAAAACGGCTACAATCGAAAATTATATAAAAAACAGATATTCATACATAGCCTAAACATATCAAAGCGGCTGTTCACCCAAAATCCGGGTAAAATAGAGTATCCATCATAAACTGGGCCATATTCTCTAGGCTAACCGTTAAGACAGAACCTTAACCGTGAGGCCGTAGCATAATTTTGTTTCTTACTTTACAATTAACACATTAGTGAATTATGAGATTTTTTCATTTATCTAGATTTCAAACACCAATAAATACTGAAAACTTATTTAAACGCTCGAGACAAGTTACCGAACTTGTAATGAGGAAGTTTATCCTTACCTTTGCTCGTGGCACTCAACTCCGGATAAGAACTCCAGTTATTACGACTTTGTTAGTTCCTTTTTCCTTTCTATTAAAAACTGTCAGTGAATCGTGAATTACAAGCAATGCGAATAAGCATATTTAAATCTTTAAGACACCGAAAGCGAATAGAAGTTCCACAGTTTTTCCCGAGATACTAAACATTGGTAACTCCACACACAGTGTTGCCAGATGGGTTATTCTAAAGATCTCCACACATTAAAAAACCCAAACAAAAAAATCCCCATTTCCACAAATATATTTTCTTTTCTTCACGAAGGCTTTATAATAGAGGAATTACTCACTATACTTCCTATACTTGCAAGTAAACTAATTGCAAATGTATAAAGGTTTACTCATCTTTGTTTGTTCTCTCCATACATCATAATAAAAAAAATCCCCAAAAGAACAAAAAAATCCCCATTTCCACAAATATATTTTCTTTTCTTCACGAAGGCTTTATAATAAAGGAATTACTCACTATACTTCTTATACTTGCAAGTAAACTAATTGCAAATGTATAAAGGTTTACTCATCTTTGTTTGTTCTCTCCATACATCATAATAAAAAAAAAATCCCCAAAACAACACAAAAAATCTCCATTTCCACAAATATAAATTCTTCTGCTCACGTAGGCATTACTAATAAACAAATTACTAGCTATATTTCCTATAATTGCAAGTAAACTAATTGCAAATGTATAAAAAATTTACTCATCTTTGTTTCTCATTCACGGAAATTTGTACAGAATATCGACATTAGAAACCAAAAATCCCCAAATCTAGTGATAAATTCCATATCTGGCAACACTGCCCACAGAACAACAAAACATTTTTGCTTCTTTTTACTGCCATCTTGTACTATTATTGTAAGTCAAATTATAATTTTGTATATGTTGTAATGTACTCTCATACCCTGAGAGGGGTCGCTAGAGTTAATAAAAATCCTAAAAAAAAACATGGAACACAATGTTCAGGTTCATGGTAGACTCGAGGCATAATCTTTCCAACGATTGGGGGTATTCTTCTTACACTATTTTGTCTTTTCTCCGCCATCACGTATAAAATCTCTTTCTTCTATATACTTCTATCACTAAATATAAGAATATTTTTATCTAGTGACAGACATGATAACAGACTAAGGGATTTAAAGATATGACTTGACCACAACATAGTATAACCAATAGAGTTATTTCATTATGATTTTTTTTTTAGATATCGTCGGATAAAAGTCTGATTGTGAAACACAAACTGTGTGAGAGAGAGAGAGAGAGAGAGAGAGAGAGAGAGAGAGAGAGAGAGAGAGAGAGAGAGAGAGAGAGAACTTCTTTAATGCTATAGGAGATTTAATAAAAATCAAATCTTAAATAACACACGCGAGGAAACGTAATAAGGAAATAAATGAACTATATGAGAAATAATGAACAATTAAAATAAAATAGTTTAAAAACACTAACAATATCAAAACAAAAAAAGGCTTATGTCAGCCTGTTCAACATAAAAAAACATTTGCTGCTAGTTTGAACTTTTGATGTTCTATCGGTTCAACCAGTCTTTAGGCCTAAGCACTATCCCTTGCCTCAGCCATTTATTATCAACCTTTAAACAATGTAATAATCCATATAGTATCATCATTAGTAATTATGCCAATTTTTATTAAATGAATCACTAATAAGAATGGTTGTAGTGGCCGATGTGGTAACGTCCCTAACTAGTGAACGCCAGACTGGGTTCCAGACCCACTCAAAACTCGTTAGTTCCTTTGGTAGCTGTAACCTCACCATCCTTGTGAGCTAAGAATGGGGAGTATGGGGAGTTTGGAGAGCCTATAGGTCTATCTGCTGAGTCATCAGAAGCCATTGCCTGGCACTCCTTAGTCCTAGCTTGGGTGGAGAGAGGGCTTGGGGTCTGATCATATGTATATATGGTCAGTCTCTAGGGCATTGTCCTGCTTGATAGGGTAATGTCCCTGTCCTTTGCCTCTTCAATTCATGAGCAGCCTTTAAAGTGAAGACATTCGCATAGTTGACACTACGAGTAATTAAAAAGAAATTAAAACCAAGAAGTTTGAGGTCAATTAAAGACGTATCTTGAAAAACAGACATCTCGAGTACTCTAATTATAATAATAATGAAGTTCCCTCGTGTTACATGGCCATTATATCTTCATTATACATAATTAAGCCCTCATTTGATATAAGACTGACGCTGAGTCAAGATTAATTTAATTATGCAAGTATTCGGCCCTAGAATGACTGTGCTGTTTCTCCAAAACGAAATTAATTTCAAAAGCCAATTAGGACGTCTATCACGCCCCGATGAAGGTGGCAGTAGTAGTAGCAGCAGCAGAAGCAGCAGGAGGAAGGAAGGAAGGAAAGAAGAAGTAAAGTGGTTAAGATATGGCAGAGAACAGGATGAGTCTATAGTGTTTAAACGGTTCGAACGGTTGGTTCGTCGAACCCGGTCGTCGAACCTCCTTGTCAAACGGTTCGAAGTAGGTTTAAACGGGGTTTACAAGATCGAACGGTTCTTCGAACCCGGTTGTCGAACCTGCTTCTCAAACGGTTCGAAGAGGTGGAGTCAACAACAACAATAATAAGAATAGGGAGGTGGGGAATATGGGGAAAGGAAGAGTACCCCTGAATACAATCCAATTTATAGCTCAAAGGCAGGTACCCAGGATGGGAAAGATTAAGGCAATAAGGAGAAAGAAAAGTACAGGAGAAGAATAAAAGAGAGGGGCAGACCCTCTTGCGATATTAGGGAATTGGTATTAGATGGAGTCAGCCCAGAGTTGACAGGTTTTATAGATGAGATAAGGCTAACTTTTAAACAAAGGAAGCTTTAAAAGGCCAAACCATTCATAGAAGAAGGACAAAAACGTAGAATTTATGGTTAATTTCAAAAAGGCCAAATTGAGATATTTGGCACGAATAAAAAGTCACAATTGAGGGGTTTGGCCCGAAAAAGGCCAACTTGGCAACCCTGAGTCAGCCAAGAATGAATAAGGTTTGCGGACGATGAAACCCCGCCCACAAAAGTCAGGCGAGTACAGACTTTCTTCGAACCGTTCTACGAACATGTTCGACAACCAAATACCCCGTTCACATGTTCGAACATCACTTCAAACGCTCGCCTTTCGAACCGCGTTTGGCAAACCGTTCGAACGTGTAATAAACCGGTCTCATGACAAGGGAACTTCTTATTCCTTAGGCCTAAGACAAGAGATGACGTAACCGTCACCACACCAATAGATTGTACAAAGAATAATAAAATTTTTACTTATGTTTGCACATTGTACGTCTAATTATATACACATAATACATACACACAAACACACACACACACGCATATATATATATATATATTATATATATATATATATATATATATATATATATATATATATATATAATTTTACCCACAAACACACACACACACACACACACATATATATATATATATATATATATATATATATATATTATATATTATCTATCT
>NC_090755.1:19214283-19224283 GCF_036898095.1 Palaemon carinicauda | reverse complement strand
TTTCTTTAGAAACAAAAGTTTAATGTGTTTGTTTCCTTCACAAACAACAGGTGGGACATTTATTAACTTTACAAACAAAAGGTTGGACATTTATTACCTTTACAAACAACTGGTGGGACATTTATTTCCTTTATAAAAAAAGTTTAATGTGTTTGTTTCCTTCACAAACAACAGGTGAGATATTTATTACCTTTACAAACAACAGGTGTGACATTTATTACCTTTACAAACAACAGGTGTGACATTTATTACCTTCACAAGCAACAGGTGGGACATCCATTACCTTCACAAGCAACAGATGGGACATTTATTTCCTTTACAAACAACTGGTGGGACATTTATTACCTTTACAAACAACTGGTGGGACATTTATTTCCTTTACAAACAACTGGTGGGACATTTATTACCTTTACAAACAACTGGTGGGATATTTATTACCTTTACAAATAACTGGTGGGACATTTATTACCTTTACAAACAACTGGTGGGACATTTATTTCCTTTACAAACAACTGGTGGGACATTTATTACCTTTACAAACAACTGGTGGGAGATTTATTACCTTTACAAACAACTGGTGGGACATTTATTTCCTTTACAAACAACTGGTGGGACATTTATTTCCTTTACAAACAACTGGTGGGACATTTATTTCCTTTACAAACAACTGGTGGGACATTTATTACCTTTACAAACAACTGGTGGGACATTTATTACCTTTACAAACAACAGGTGGGACATTTATTTCCTTTACAAACAACAGGTGGGACATTTATTACCTTTACAAACAACAGGTGGGACATTTATTACCTTTACAAACAACAGGTGGGACATTTATTTCCTTTACAAACAACTGGTGGGACATTTATTACCTTTACAAACAACTGGTGGGATATTTATTACCTTTACAAATAACTGGTGGGACATTTATTACCTTTACAAACAACTGGTGGGACATTTATTTCCTTTACAAACAACTGGTGGGACATTTATTACCTTTACAAACAACTGGTGGGAGATTTATTACCTTTACAAACAACTGGTGGGACATTTATTTCCTTTACAAACAACTGGTGGGACATTTATTTCCTTTACAAACAACTGGTGGGACATTTATTTCCTTTACAAACAACTGGTGGGACATTTATTACCTTTACAAACAACTGGTGGGATATTTATTACCTTTACAAATAACTGGTGGGACATTTATTACCTTTACAAACAACTGGTGGGACATTTATTTCCTTTACAAACAACTGGTGGGAGATTTATTACCTTTACAAACAACTGGTGGGACATTTATTACCTTTACAAACAACTGGTGGGACATTTATTACCTTTACAAACAACAGGTGGGACATTTATTTCCTTTACAAACAACAGGTGGGACATTTATTACCTTTACAAACAACAGGTGGGACATTTATTTCCTTTACAAACAACAGGTGGGACATTTATTACCTTTACAAACAACAGGTGGGACATTTATTTCCTTTACAAACAACTGGTGGGACATTTATTACCTTTACAAACAACTGGTGGGACATTTATTACCTTTACAAACAACTGGTGGGAGATTTATTACCTTTACAAACAACTGGTGGGACATTTATTTCCTTTACAAACAACTGGTGGGACATTTATTTCCTTTACAAACAACTGGTGGGACATTTATTTCCTTTACAAACAACTGGTGGGACATTTATTACCTTTACAAACAACTGGTGGGACATTTATTACCTTTACAAACAACAGGTGGGACATTTATTTCCTTTACAAACAACAGGTGGGACATTTATTACCTTTACAAACAACAGGTCGGACATCTATTACCTTCAAAAGCAACAGGTGGGACATTTATTTCCTTTACAAACAACAGGTGAGAGATTTATTTTCTTCACAAGCAACCGGTGGGACATTTATTTCCTTTACAAACAACAGGTGGGACATTTATTTCCTTCTCAAACAACAGGTGAGAGATTTATTTTCTTCACAAGCAACCGGTGGGACATTTATTTCCTTTACAAACAACAGGTGGGACATTTATTTCCTTTACAAACAACAGGTGGGACATTTATTTCCTTTACAAACAACAGGTGGGACATTTATTTCCTTTACAAACAACAGGTGGGACATTTATTTCCTTTACAAACAACAGGTGGGACATTTATTTCCTTTACAAACAACAGGTGGGACATTTATTTCCTTTACAAACAACAGGTGGGACATTTATTTCCTCTATAAACAAGAGGTGGGACATTTATTTCCTTTACAAACAAGAGGTGGGACATTTATTTCCCTTACAAACAAGAGGTGGGACATTTATTTCCTTTACAAACAAGAGGTGGGACATTTATTTCCTTTACAAACAAGAGGTGGGACATTTATTTCCCTTACAAACAAGAGGTGGGACATTTATTTCCTTTACAAACAAGAGGTGGGACATTTATTTCCTTTACAAACAAGAGGTGGGACATTTATTTCCTTTACAAACAAGAGGTGGGACATTTATTTCCTTTACAAACAAGAGGTGGGACATTTATTTCCCTTACAAACAAGAGGTGGGACATTTATTTCCCTTACAAACAAGAGGTGGGACATTTATTTCCTTTACAAACAAGAGGTGGGACATTTATTTCCTTTACAAACAAGAGGTGGGACATTTATTTCCCTTACAAACAAGAGGTGGGACATTTATTTCCTTTACAAACAAGAGGTGGGACATTTATTTCCTTTACAAACAAGAGGTGGGACATTTATTTCCTTTACAAACAAGAGGTGGGACATTTATTTCCTTTACAAACAAGAGGTGGGACATTTATTTCCTTTACAAACAAGAGGTGGGACATTTATTTCCTTTACAAACAAGAGGTGGGACATTTATTTCCCTTACAAACAAGAGGTGGGACATTTATTTCCTTTACAAACAAGAGGTGGGACATTTATTTTCTTCACAAGCAACCGGTGGGACATTTATTTCCTTTACAAACAAAAGTTTAATGTATTTGTTTCCTTCACAAACAACTGTTCAGGTGTGACATTTCCTTTTGTGAAGAACAGTTGGACTGTAATAATTCCGTTCTTAAACTGCTATTGTGACGTATTTATTTCCTCCAAGTTATTATTGTTATTATTATTATTATTATTATTATTATTATTATTATTATTATTATTATTATTATTATTATTATTATAACTACTGCTACTACTATTAGGTACGTTACATCCCTAGTTGGATTGGCAGATGATTATAAGCTTAAGGGCTCAAAAAAAAAAAAGAAAAAAAAAAGCCATGGGAGAGTTATTATTATTGTTGTCAAACAACAGTTTAACGTATTTATTTTTCCCAAACTGCAGGTGTGACTTATCTATTTTGTTTACAATAAACAGAGAGACTCAATCTCTAGTAATGTTAGTGAAGGAATTTGTTTAAACATCACCTTTCGAATAGTTTCACCTTTGGGTAAGCCCTATGCTTTTTCCCCTTCACCTTTTTGTTAGGTAAATGTTTCCGTTACTTTTTTCCCTTTTCATTGCCCCATCTTCCGTTAATGGCCCTTTTTTTTTTATATTAGTTGCACTTCTGGGTCTTGCAGTTTCTTTTCCATTTACTTCTTTCCACATTTTACCTTTAACTGAACCTATTCTCTCCGCTTTTTCTCTCACCCTAATTATGAATGTACCATTTGCAGCAGCTTTTTTTTTATATTTTCCTTTTTTTCCTGCTACCCCTTTTTTGTTTTTCGTCAATGGACCTTTCTGTGTCTTTTTGCTAAACGTGTTTTCTCTTTGCCGTTTTATTCTTGCATCTTTCGTATCTTGTTTTCTTTCCGCTTTTTTCATATCCTCTTTGCTTCAGTAATTTTTATCCTTTTAAAACATTTCTCTAATACGCATGCAATCTATTCTGCTGTTCCCTATTTTCCTTACCATTCCTCGCCTGTTACATTGATATCCTATTTTCCTTACCCTTCCTCGCCTGTTACATTGATATCCTATTTTCCTTACCCTTCCTCGCCTGTTACATTGATATCCTATTTTCCTTACCCTTCCTCGCCTGTTACATTGATATCCTATTTTCCTTACCCTTCCTCGCCTGTTACATTGATGTCCTATTTTCCTTACCCTTCCTCGCCTGTTACATTGATATCCTATTTTCCTTACCCTTCCTCGCCTGTTACATTGATATCCTATTTTCCTTTTTTCGTGTTTTCCTTCCGCGATCAAAACATCAAGGTTCTACAGTCTGTCATATTTAAAAAAAGAAAAAAAAATCATTGGTACCAGGTATTAGAATAGTTCAGTTTGTCCTTAACAGAACTATCGACGCAACCAGGATACTTACTACTACTACTACTACTACTACTACTACTACTACTGCTGCTGCTGTTGCTCCTACTACTACTACTACTACTACTACTACTACTACTACTACTAATAATAATAATAATAATAATATTTAAGTATGGTGCCCCCTCCCCCTGTCAGGTAGGGCTTTATTCTCTGTTGGAGCCTGTGGACTTACAGCATCTTGCTTTTTCCAACAAAGGTTATAGCTAAGATGATAATGATAATGTTGAATGATAACTATAATTAGGTTAGGACAAGATAAACTTAAGTCATAGGTTAGATTGTATCCCGCAAACTACTGTTCCCCTCTCTTTTCTCCTGAAGTTTCGAGAGTTAGAGAGTTCCAAATACATTCTGTTTAAATGGCGAAGGATCCAGGGTGGTTTATTGCAAATAGGTAACATCTTGGGGATGAAAATAGAATAAGTAGAGCAAGGAATTAGAGTGCTCCTCAATTAGTCATTTTTCATTACAACAGCGGGATTGGTAATTCTCTCTGCTGTTATTATTATTATTATTATTATTATTATTATTATTATTATTATTATTATTATTATTATTATTATTGGCAATTCTCTCTGGTGTTGTTATTATTATTATTACAAATTCTCCTCTGTCATCATACACCTGACACTGAGATTACCCTTATTATTATTATTATTATTAATATTATTATTATTATTATTATTGGTAATTCTCTCTTCTGTTATTATTATTATTGTTATTGGTAATTCTCTCTGCTGTTGTTATTATTATTATTATTATTATTATTATTATTATTATTATTGGTAATTCTCTTTGATGTTATTATTATTATTATTATTATTATTATTATTATTATTATTATTATTATTACAAATTCTCCTCTTGTCATCATGCACCTGAGAACACTGAGATTACCAAACAATTCTTTTTCACCCAAAGGGTTAACTACTGCACTGTAATTGTTCAGTGGCCACTTTCCTCTTGGTAGAGTAGAAGAGACTCTTTAGGTATGGTAAGCAGCTCTTCAAGGAGAAGGACACTCCAAAATCAAACCATTGTTCTCTAGTCTTGGGTAGTGCCATAGCCTCTGTACCATGGTCTTCCACTGTCTTGGGTTAGAGTTCGCTTGCTTCAGGGTACACTGGGGCACACTATTCTTTCTAATTTCTCTTCCTCTTGTTTTGATGAAGTTTTTATAGTTATATAGGAAATATTTATTTTAATGTCGTCACTGTTCTTAAAATATTTAATTTTTCTTTGTTTCCTTAACTCAGTGGGCTATTTTCGCTATTTGAGACCCGGGAGTTATAGCATCCTGCTTTTGCGAATAGGGTTGTAGCTTAGCAAGTAATAATAAGAGTAATGTTATTATTATTATTATTATTATTATTATTAGCAAAACCATAACCTCTGTTGGAAAAGCAGGATGCTATAAGGCCAGGGACTCCCAACACGGAAAATTAAGGTTAGGATTATTGGAAAATAACCTTTCCTTGAACAGAGGAACAACCCATTTCGTTTTACACGAAGAATTAAGCAAATGGTATATGGGAAATGTCGGCAGTATTGAGTAACAGTGGGAATGTCAGTACAAAGACAAGTCTCTTGCCAGCTCTAGAATTCCTGAATGTATTGAATATTGGTAGAAATCATTTTTTTTTTTCATCCTATCTCGTTTGATACACCTTGAAATAGATAAATTTTTTTAACGTAAAATGTTATCGAGAGAGAGAGAGAGAGAGAGAGAGAGAGAGAGAGAGAGAGAGAGAGAGAGAGAGAGAGAGAGAGAGAGAGAGAGAGCAATTGTAAAGGGAAGGTTATAAAGCCATCATTCTAACAACCACATTTGTAATCATTCATCGGAGAGAGAGAGAGAGAGAGAGAGAGAGAGAGAGAGAGAGAGAGAGAGAGAGAGAGAGAGAGAGAGCGAGCTTCTCTCTCTCTCTCTCTCTCTCTCTCTCTCTCTCTCTCTCTCTCTCTCTCTCTCGTTAATTGTCATCCATTTATCACAAGTGTTGAGCAGGTACACAAGTCACTTCTTAGGTTGGTAGGTAAGAAGCGGTGTTCAGAGAGAGAGAGAGAGAGAGAGAGAGAGAGAGAGAGAGAGAGAGAGAGAGAGAGAGAGAATCCAAAACACCTTGATTATATTAGTCGATATTTTAATAGTAGTAAAAAGATTCTTGGCTTGCCAATTATAGCATATTTGCTATCATTTTTTTTTATTATTATTTTGATCCTCACCTTAAACACATGAGTAGTTTCAAACGAATAATTGTTTTATTTTAGGTATTAAATTATAAGAATTTTTATTCTTCACGTGATTACTATAACATTGAGAGAACATATTACAGTAATTGTGATCAGGTGAATTTGCGAACACTATTTGTGCTTTTTATGTGCCATATAAGTCCATAATTAAATTAAGAATTTTGGATTGTTGCGAGTTGCATTTCTAATTATGTATTTGCAATTAAGTCAGTATGTGACATTAAACGTATTAGCCTAAGTGAAAATTGCTTCAAGAAATTTTTATTTTTAAGGGTAGAAGAGACACTTATTTTTAAGGGTAGAAGAGACTCTCTAGCTATGGTAAGCAGCTCTTCTAGGAGAAGGACACTCCAAAATCAAACCATTGTTCTCTAGTCTTTGGTAGTGCCATAGCCTCTGTGCCATGGTCTTCCACTGTCTTGGGTTAGAGTTCTCTTGCTTGAGGGTACACTCGGGCACACTGTTCTATCTAGTTTCTCTTCCTCTTGTTTTGTTAAATTTTTATAGTTTTTACTATTCTTAAAATATTTTATTTTTCCTTGTTTCCTTTCCTCACTGGGCAATTTTCCCTGTTGGGTCCTCTGGGCTTATAGCATCATGCTTTTCCAACTAGGGTTTTAGCTTAGCATTTAATAATAATAATAATAATAATAATAATAATAAAAAACCTATCCTTACCAAGATGACGAGAGCCTATTCCAGAGGGCTTATACGCCTCTCTCTCTCTCTCTCTCTCTCTCTCTCTCTCTCTCTCTCTCTCTCTCTCTCTCTCTCTCTCGATAACATTTTATTTTTCCTTGTTTCCTTTCCTCACTGGGCAATTTTCCCTGTTGGGTCCTCTGGGCTTATAACATCATGCTTTTCCAACTAGGGTTTTAGCTTGGCATTTAATAATAACAACAACAACAACAACAACAACAATAATAATAATAATAATAATAATAATAATAATAATAATAATAATAATAAAAAGCCTATCCTTACCAAGATGACGAGAGCCTATTCCAGAGGGCTTACACGGCTAATGAAGCCATAGACATAGACATGGTTTATATAACAACGGAGGAATCCTCTTGTGACGTACATGATCTGTCTTCATCCGCAAGATATTAGTACCTTGTAACCGTCTGATGTCCTGTGAAGGCAGCGACTGATATCTTAAGATTATTACCAATTCACATCGGCCGAGGACACTTGTGAATTAAGATTAGGCCTATACCATGTCGCTCTTTCTCTATCTCTTGACCTACATAGGTTTCTCTATCTCTATATCTCCTCTTCCTTTTATTTCTCTCTATCTCTGTATCTCCTCTTCCTTTTATGTCTCTCTATCTCTGTATATCTCATGTTCCTTTTATGTCTCTCTATCTATATATATCCTCTTCCTTTTATGTCTCTCTATCTATATATATCCTCTTCCTTTTATGTCTCTCTATCTCTATATCTCCTCTTCTTTTCATGTCTCTCTATCTCTATATCTCCTCTTCTTTTCTTGTCTCTCTATCTCTATATCTCCTCTTCCTTTTATGTCTCTCTATCTCTATATCTCCTCTTCCTTTTATGTCTCTCTACCTCTATATATATCTCCTCTTCCTTTCATGTCTCTCTATCTCTATATCTCCTCTTCCTTTCATGTCTCTCTATCTCTATATCTCCTCTTCCTTTCATGTCTCTCTATCTCTATATCTCCTCTTCCTTTCATGTATCTCTATCTCTATATCTCCTGTTCCTTTTATTTCTCTCTATCTCTATATCTCCTCTTCCTTTTATGTCTCTTTATCTCTATATCTCCTCTCCCTTTTGTCTCTCTATCTCTATATCTCCTCTCCCTTTTATGTCTCTCTATATCTCCTCTTCCTTTTATGTCTCTCTATATCTCCCTTTCCCTTGTTATATGTTATTTTTCATCACCCCCCTGTATCTTTCTTTAACCCTTCTGTCATCTCCAACAGTTAGAAAAAAACTTAATTTTAATCTGGAATTCTCAGTAAACGTATACTTTTCTCAACTGTATTTCAGTAAAATGCAGGCGACCGTAACTTTTACCCTACTTTATCTTTTAAGAGTTGGTGACCGTAAAATCACTCCTTTGCGTCAATATATCCCTGTTTAAAACGGTAAAAATCCTGGAATAAATGTTGCCAGATATTTACCTGTTTTAATGCAAATTTTTATCAGTGAACATTGTCAAGTGGCTTGTCATCTATGCTATACTGAGTCACAAATCACCCTCACCTCGTTGACTTGCTGAATCCATAGTGCCACTTATCTCCCTTCAGATATCCTTCCTTTTATCCTTCATACTGTACTATTCCATGCACCACTCGTTATATAAACATAACCTCTTATATCTGTATTCATGTTGCCCACAAACACATCAAATAGTTTGGCCTATTCTTTACGTATTATCTCTCCTCATACACCTGACAACACTGAGATTACCAAACAATTCTTCTTTGCTCATGGGGTTAACTACTACACTGAAATTGTCCAGTGGCTACTTTCCTCTTGGTAAAAGTAGAAGAGACTCTTTGGCTATGGTCAGCAGCTCTTCTAGGAGGACACTCCAAAATCAAACCATTGTTCTCTGCTCTTGGGTAGTGCCATAGCCTCTGTACTATGGTCTTTCACTGTCTTGGTTGATTGATTTAAGGTTTTCAGGCATCCTGACATCTAGGGTCATTGACGCCGTCACTGTCTTGGGTTAGAGTTCTCTTGCATGAGGGTACACTCGGGCACACTATTCTATCGTATTTCTCTTCCTCTTGTTTTGTTAAAGTTTATATAGTTTATATAGGAGATATTTATTTTGATGTTACTCTTCTTAAAATATTTTATTTTTCTTGTTTCCTTTCCTCACTGGGCTATTTTCCCTGTTGGAGACCTTGGGCTTATAGCATCTTGCTTCTCCAACTAGGGTTGTAGCTTAGCAAGTAATAATAATAATAATAATATCTCGAATATACCACTTATGTAAACATGCCTTCTTATATCTCCAATATACCACACCCATGTATACTAACCCCCCCTTTCAGTCACCCCCACGAACCTCTCAACTCTTCCCCCACCTCTCTCCCCCACCTCCCACCTCTTCTCCCACCTCTCTCTCCTCCTTCCCACTTCTTCTCCCACCTCTCTCCCCCACCTCCCACCTCTCTCTCCTCCTTCCCACTTCTTCTCCCACCTCTCTCCCCCACCTCCCACCTCTTCTCCCACCTCTCTCCCCCGCTCCCACATCTTCTCCCACCTCTCTCTCCTCCTTCCCACTTCTTCTCCCACCTCTCTCCCCCACCTCTCTCCCCCACCTCCTACCTCTCCCTCTCCTCTTCCCTCACTTCTTCCCCTCCTCTTCCCTCACTTCTCCTCCTCCTCTTCCCTCACTTCTCCCCCTCCTCTT
>NC_090755.1:19189283-19211783 GCF_036898095.1 Palaemon carinicauda | reverse complement strand
CCAACGGGTAAAGTACCCCGGTGTGGAAAGGAAGTAAGGAAACGGATAACATAGTGTGCCTGAGTGTATCCTCAAGCAAAAGAACTCTAACCTAAGACACTGGAAGACCATGGTACAGAGGCTATGGCACTATCCAAGACCAGAGAACAATGGTTTGATTTTGGAGTGTCCTTCAAGTAGAGCTGCTTACCACAGTTAGTATCTTCTACCCTTACCAAGTGGCAAGTAGTCACAGAACAAATACAGTGCAGTAGTTAACCCTTTGAGTGAAGAAGCTTTCTCTAGAGTACAGTTTCTCAAGAATATGTATGCGAAAAGAGGAAAATGTGTTAAGATAAAAATTGAACTTCCTCAGGAATGCATTCTATGCATACTGAAGCACTTTTTGTATCGCTCTGTTTTTCACACAAACGGCCCCGGTTTGATTTCGCCAGTCGTCTCTTGAGCTTTCAATTCAATACTTCTCCATTCATCATTTCACGTTTCATAGTCTTCAGCCATGTAGGCCTGGGTCTGTTTAAAACGCTTCCAGAAGACTAAAATTACCGCCACATCTTTTCTCAGACTTCATCTATAACGTTTAAAATGCTTCCAGAAGACCATAATTACTGCCAGATCTTTGCTCTTTACCATCACAACCCGTGAGGTACCTTTAAAGGTTAATATTATCAATGGTTGATAACATCCTAAGCCAGATCATATTTATTCCATAAACTACAATTTTTTTTTTTTTTTTTTTTTTTTAGTCGATAATGGAGCTTAAGAGTTGTTGGGCGAGACATCCAGTCACTTCCACAGCATTAAAATTACTTTCAGAATATATTATTTATTCCACTAACGTCTCCAGTAAAGCTTTATACCCTGCGTACTGGAATACTTATACTTTATTCCTCTCTCTCTCTCTCTCTCTCTCTCTCTCTCTCTCTCTCTCCATATTGAAATAGAAAAATGTCAAAATTTTATTACTGTATGCAAAAGGAAATTTAAGGAATATTTTAAAAATTTTTGTTGAAAGTGTGTGTAATATATATATATATATATATATATATACATATATATACATATATATTTATATATATGTATATATATATATTTATAGATATATATATATATATATATATATATGTATGTATGTATGTATGTATGTATATATATAACACATATGTTAAATTCTTACAATAAATTTTTAAAAAAATTCTTTAAAGGATTTATATTGTAATGTAGCAGAATCCATTTTAAAATGTAATAAAGATCTCTCTCTCTCTCTCTCTCTCTCTCTCCTCTCTCTCTCTCTCTCAGTAGGATGGAGAACTAACATTAAAATTCTCTGCCTCCCATTTCTCTAGGATTTGATTTCAAACATCAGGATCCCATTTTGCTTTTTGAGTGTTACAACTCTAAGGTTTTTTATGTAGTGGTAGGAGGCAGCCATCTTTAGTATGGAAATGCAAGTCTCGTAGTAGCATTATTATTATTATTATTATTATTATTATTATTATTATTATTATTATTATTATTATTATTATTATTATTATTAATACTCTCTAAGCTACAGCCCTAGTTGGAAAAGCAAGACGCGATAAGCTAAGCATTTTTCGTATTATTATTATTATTATTATTATTATTATTATTATTATTACTACTACTATTACTACTACTACTGCTACTTCTACTACTACTTGCTAAGCTACAACCCTAGTTGGAAAAGCAAGATGCCATAAGCCCATTTTTCATCCAAGGTTATTCTTTAATCTTTAGTAAAGGAAATCTATCAGAGATAATACTTCGGAGTTATAAAGCAAACTAGATGAATCAAACTATTAAAATTCTTACTTTGAAATGAAATTGAACCCCTTATCATTTACATTCTTTTGTACTGATTGACATCGCAAATTTACGCTTCGTCTATATTCGGATGAATGCGAAATTTGGCCATTTAATTGTTCAGACAAATCGGGGCTTGTCTAAAATTACTATTAATTGTGCTTTGTACATCTGCTGTGTAAACATTTCTGGGATAAGAGGTTTGAAAGGCAATTACTCATGTTTGTTCAGTGACTACTTTCCTCTTGGTAAAGGTAGAAGTGAGACTTTAGCTATGGTAAGCACCTCTTCTAGAAGGTCAATCCAAAATCAAAACCATTGTTCTCTAGTCTTGGGTAGAGCCATAGCCTCTGCACTATGGCCTTCCACTGTCTTGGATTAGTTCTTTTGCTTGAGGGTACACTCGGCCACACTATTCTATCTAATTTTTCCCCCTGATTTTTTTTATATAGTATATGGTAGATCTATTTTAATTGTTAATTACTTGTGTAGTATATTTATTTCCTTGTATCATTTCCTCACTGGGCTATTTTCCCTGTTGGAGCCCTTGGGCTTATAGCAAGTTTCATTTCCAACTAGCTTTATAGCTTAGCTTAAATAATAATAATAGTAATAATAATGATAATAACAATAATAATAATAATAATAATAATAGTTTTTAAAAATCAGGTGAAATTTGCGAATATGGTCTTTAGATCAGTAATTTTTTTATTTATTTATTTATTTTTTTTTTTTATTTATACCTCCCAGGTATTTCATTTTTATTTGTTGAACTAAATCTCTCTATACCATAGATTTTTTTTATTTCTATTTGGGTCTGTCGATGCGTCTTTCTGTACCTTTTGTAACGCTTAACTTCCCCAAAACTTATAAAGCTTTCGGACCCTTTGGCGGTGTGCCAGAGTTTCCTCAGGAAGTTTGCACATGACAGATCTTATTATCGCAAAGTGGCCCTGTCTACCACGAGGAAGTTTGTCTTCGTATTTTGGGTGTAAAAGAATATATTTGTTTGTTTTAGGTTTATTGTATCTTCAGCTGTTTATTTAGTGGAATTGATTGCATTTTATCTTTAAGCATTAGCATATCATTTATTTTCTTCAAGATAATTATCGTCATCATCATCTACGCCGATTGACGCAAAGGACCTCGGTTAGATTTCGCCAGTCGTCTCTATCTTGAGCTTTTAATTCTACCACGAGAAAGTTTGTCTTCGTATTTGGGTGTAAAAGAATATATTTTGTTTGTTTTAGGTTTAGTTGTTTATTGAGTGATATTGATTGCATTTTATCTTTAAGTATTAGCATATCATTAATTTTCTTCAAGATTATTATCTTCATTATTCGCAAAGTGGCCCTGTCTACCACGAGAAAGTTTGTCTTCGTATTTTGGGTGTAAAAGAATATATTTGTTTGTTTTAGGTTTATTTTATCTTCAGCTGTTTATTTAGTGGAATTGATTACATTTTATCAT
This sequence comes from Palaemon carinicauda, assembly GCF_036898095.1. Lineage (NCBI taxonomy): Eukaryota > Metazoa > Arthropoda > Malacostraca > Decapoda > Palaemonidae > Palaemon > Palaemon carinicauda. Next base: position 19,208,489 of record NC_090755.1, on the reverse strand, counting down.
TAAGCATTAGTATATCATTTATTTTCTTCAAGATAATTATCTTCATCATTCGCAAAGTGGCCCTGTCTACCACGAGAAAGTTTGTCTTCGTATTTGGGTGTAAAAGAATATATTTTGTTTGTTTTAGGTTCAGTTGTTTATTGGGTGGAATTGATTACATTTCATCTTTAAGAATTAGTATATGATTAATTTTCTTCAAGATAATTATCTTCATCTCCTACGCCTATTGACGCAAAGGATCTCGGTTAGATTTGGCCAGTCGTTTCTATCTTGAGCTTTTAAATCTACCACGAGAAAGTTCGTCTCGTATTTGGGTGTGAAAAAAAAATTTGTTTATTGTATCTTCAGCTGTTTATTTGGGGGAATTTATTGCATTTTATCTTTAAGCATTAGTATATGATTAATTTTCTTCAAGATAATTATCATCATCATCATCTCCTACGCCGATTGACCCAAAGGGCCTCCGGTTAGATTTCGCCAGTTGTCTCTGTCTTGAGCTTTTAATTCTTCCACGAGAAAGTTTGTCTCGTATTTGGGTGTAAAAAAAATATTTGTTTATTTTATCTCAGCTGTTTATTTGGGGGATTTGATTGCATTTTATCATTAAGCATTAGTTTATCATTAATTTTTCTCCAAGATAACTTATTACCATCATCTCCTCCTACGCCGATTGACGCAAAGGACCTCGGCTAGATTTCGCTAGTAGTCACTATCTTTAGCTTTTATTCAATGCTTCTCCATTCATCATCTCCTACTTCGCGCTTCATAGTCCTTAGACATGTAGGATTTAAAAATTATCTTTCCCATGTCAAATTCACCTGGAAGGATTTATTGTCATGATATATATATATCTCTCTCTCTCTCTCTCTCTCTCTCTCTCTCTCTCTCTCTCTCTCTCTCCTCTCTCTCCTCTCTCTCTCTCTCTCTCTCTCTCTATATATATATATATATATATATTATATATATATAATATATATATATACTATATATATATATATATATATATATATATATTTTGTTTCAAAATTTTTTTCCAAAAAACATGAAGCCTCCTGGCTAGTACAGTGGTAACATATTTGCCTATCACATGCTTGGCAGCAGATCGAGCCCAGCTGGCGACCGTGAGTTTAAGCTGTTTACTGGAGAGATAACAATCTGTTTCCTTTCATTCACAATCAATATCCACACAGTAATTCCATAAAGGAGAGTTGGCTTAACAACCCTTTCATAATATCCCACCTTGATATCCTGAGACGTTAAATCTCTTCTCAGTTTTATGTACACAATATACTACAATTATCGTGTCACATTCTGTAATTGGAGGGTGAACATGAAATGTTATAATTATAACATTTCATGTTCACCCTCCATATATCATTTTATTCTTAATCTTTATAGTTATTTGTTGTCATACCCTCATACCTTTCTTGCACACACCTTCAATCTCTTGACAATACCTGCAGTTTCAATTCACTATCGCCAGCGGTATATTTGTTTGATTTGAAATTATCCCATTTCCTCAGACTTTACCACCAAGCCAGTCACTCTACGTGGTCTCAACAGCTTATATATCTCATTAGTTCTCAACACCCTCTACGTTATCTCTATGTCGATTATATCACTGGCTTTTTCTAGGTTTTTTTCTAGTCCTCGTATGCCATACACGTCAATTTTCGGTTTACATTTATCGTGTTTACTGTAGGTTCTAGAGTTTTGAAATATGCTGCCTGAAGACTATATAACAACTCCCATTAGTCATCCGAAAGATAGGTTCTAGAGCTTTGAAATATGCTGCCTGAAGACTATATAAAAACTCACATTAGTCATCCGAAAGACTGAAGATACTAAGGCTTTCAAGAAGAAACTGAAGACATTTTTGTTTTTTAAAGTTGTTCGATAATGTGGATTTAACAATTAACACGGAATACGCTTTGATACTCTAAATACTTAAGATTGTATACAGCGAACATCTTGTAGGTCCTGTATTGCACATATTTTCACTGTGTGATAGGAAAAGGAAAACAGCCCTCTAAGTAAAGTAAAAGTAGACTTGTTACATTGTAATTTCATAAGTCACTTGATCCATGCACTCTTTGCCTTGCCTAAACCTTCTTTGTTGGTCGCTTTTCATACGTTCTTTCACCCGTATTACTTTCTCAATTAAAATCTTACATTAAAGTAAGTAGCATTTATTAACTTTTGATTTCATACACCCAATTAATTATTCTATTCGCCCATTCCTTTGGAACTTTTCCTTTATTCATACGTACCTTACAAACCTTGGTCATCCACTCAATCGCACCCACGTCACCATACTGCATCATCATTTATGTTATTCTTTCAACTCCTCATCTGATGTCCTTTCGCCTTACATCTTCAGCAGTCACCTCCACAGAAATTTTCACCTTACATTGCCCCTTTCATGTCTTGCATGAATTGGCCCTCTTCTATATTTTAATAATTTCTTTGCTTGACTTTAATGTATAAATTCTCTCTCTCTCTCTCTCTCTCTCTCTCTCTCTCTCTCTCTCTCTCTCTCTCTCTCTCTCTCTCTCTCCTCCCATGCGTTCCAAAACGTGGGAGGAGAATATATGTTTAACAAGCAAAAATGTATGCCAAATATAGATGAAGTCTCTCTCTCTCTCTCTCTCTCTCTCTCTCTCTCTCTCTCTCTCTCTCCTCTCTCTCTCTCTCTCTCTCTCTCAATCCCTTTTTCTCCCATGCGTTCCAAATAGTGGGAGGAGAATATATGTTTAACAAGCAAAAAATGTATGCCAAATATAGATGAAGTCTCTCTCTCTCTCTCTCTCTCTCTCTCTCTCTCTCTCTCTCTCTCTCTCTCTCTCTCAATCCCTTTTTCTCCCATGCGTTCTAAAACGTGGGAGGAGAATATATGTTTAACAAGCAAAAATGTATGCCAAATATAGATGAAGTCTCTCTCTCTCTCTCTCTCTCTCTCTCTCTCTCTCTCTCATACGTCCAGCCTGCCCATGCATAATTCTTGGCTTCCCATGTCCCCGGCATCCAGTCGGTCAAAATAGATTGAAGCTTTTCAGATGTATTTTTCCCATCTAGATTTGGAGCGTAATTGCCCATGAGGAAAAGATAGCATGTTTTTTAGCGACCATTTCCCATTGGTCGTTTTAACCCAACTTTCTTGCCGTTTTCAGAAACATTTTAAGGTAATGCGGCGTATTTATCAAGTCGCTTGTGGAACGGTTTTTCTCTCTCTCTCTCTCTCTCTCTCTCTCTCTCTCTCTCTCTCTCTCTCTCTCTCTCTCTCTCTCTCTCTCTCTCCAAATTGGCGTATGTCAGTATCCAACGGAGTGATATGCACCCAGCATTGAGAGAGGCTGAAAATTGAATATTTTCATTAGCAATGAGAATATCCCCGTGGTGGCCGATGTGGTAACGTCCCTGAGTGGTAAACGCCAGGACTGGGGTTCGGGTCTTGCGTTTCTTTGGTCGCTGCAACCTCACCATCCTTGTTAGCTAAGGATGGGGGCTTTGGGAGAGCCTATAGGTCTATCTGCTGAGTCATCAGCAGTCATTGCCTGACCCTTCTTGATCCTAGCTTGGGTGGAGAAGGTGTTTTGGCGCTGATCATATGTATATATGGTCAGTCTCTAAGGCATTGTCACTGTCCCTTGCCTCGGCCATTCATGAGCAGCCTTTAAAAAATTATTGAATGGATCTCTCTCTCTCTCTCTCTCTCTCTCTCTCTCTCTCTCTCTCTCTCTCTCTCTCTCGAGATTTTTTTTTTCAACAACGGCTTTTGATGAAGCCTAACTCCGAGCAATAGTCGGCAAACACAAGATGCTGTTTTTCTTCGTGAAGGTTAACCTTCAAGGAGGACTCACAATGGAGAAAGTCTGCTGTTGAGAAGAAAAGTCTCATATTCTTCAAAGTGTATGTTACTAAGTATAGACTCTCTAGTTTTTTTTTTTTTTTTACATAGTGAGAACGAATAGGAGAGAGAGAGAGAGAGAGAGAGAGAGAGAGAGAGAGAGAGAGAGAGAGAGAGAGAGAGAGAGAGAGAGAGAGAATATTTGGCATACATTTTTGTTTGTTGAACATACTTTCCTCCCACGCTTTGGAACGAATGGGTAAGAGAGAGAGAGAGAGAGAGAGAGAGAGAGAGAGAGAGAGAGAGAGAGAGAGAGAGAGACTTCTATATTTGGTATACATTTTTACTTGTTGAACATATATTCCTCCCACGCTTTGGAACAAATGGGATAAATAAGAGAGAGAGAGAGAGAGAGAGAGAGAGAGAGAGAGAGAGAGAGAGAGAGGACTTAATCCCACGCTTTGGAACGAATGGGAGAAAAAGTGATGAGAGAGAGAGAGAGAGAGAGAGGAGAGAGAGAGAGAGAGAGAGAGAGAGAGAGAGAGAGAGACTTAATATTTTTCATACATTTTTGCTTGTTGAACATATATTCCTCCCACGTTTTGGAACGCTTGAAGAGAGAGAGAGAGAGAGAGAGAGAGAGAGAGAGAGAGAGAGAGAGAGAGAGAGAGGAGAGAGAGAGAGAGAGAGAGAGACTATATTTGGCATAAATTATTTGCTTGTTGAACATATATTCCTCCCACGTTTTGGAACGCTTGAAGAGAGAGAGAGAGAGAGAGAGAGAGAGAGAGAGAGAGAGAGAGAGAGAGAGAGAGAGACTATATTTGGCATAAATTATTTGCTTGTTGAACATATATTCCTCCCACGTTTTTTAATGCATGGGAATAAAGAGAGAGAGAGAGAGAGAGAGAGAGAGAGAGAGAGAGAGAGAGAGAGGAGAGAGAGAGAGAGAGAGAGAGAGCGAGAGAGAGCTCATCCGTATAAACCTGTTTACTCAGAGTATTTCTAAATATAGGCCGGCCAATGCGTTATTCTTAGAGGCTGTGTTTATGAAGTCCCCTTTTTAATTCCAGTTTGCGGTAGCTGGAATTTTCCCTTTGTAATAGGACTGGCCTTTGGAAACAGTGTCTATGTAATACGGCCTTCAGAGGCTTTCGAGTTTATTCGTGGATTTGTGATATTTCGTTATTTTTATTATTTGTCTTGTTGTGATTTTCATTCCGGAAGAAATGTCATTGACATTATTGTTATATATATGTTTTTATGGGTTTGTTTAATTCTTATTGAATAAATGGGGAGATATTAATAACGAATTGTAGATTATTATTAGTATTAAAATTATTATGTGTAGTTAATTATTTCTGCATAAATTCGGAATTAGTCGTGATGAACAGTAAATGATTATTATTGTTGTTATTATTATTATTATTGTTATTATTATTATTATTATTACTTTTTAATTATTTATGAATAAAAATGGAATTATTAATGACGAACAGTAAAATTATTATTATTATTATTATTATTATTATTATTATTATTATTATTATTATTATCACTTTTATTATTTATGAATAAGTGAGGAATTATTAATGACGAACATTAAATCGTTAATATTATTATTATTATTGTTATTAGTATTATTATTATTGTTATTATTGCTGTTTAATTATTTATGAATAAATGTTGAATTATTAATTACTTACAGTAATTTATTATTATTATTATTATTATTATTATTATTACTGTTAAAATTATTTATGAATAAATATGGAATTATTCATGATGAATAGTAAATTATTATTATTATTATTATTATTATTATTATTATTATTATTACTACTTATACCATCAATATTGTTTATAAAGTTGTAATAATTTACGAAGGTATAAGTATAGACACCAAAACTTATGTCTGGATAGTCATTGTGAAATAATAAGATATATATATTTTTTTAAATGAAGTTTTATATGTCTAACGTTATTTGTAAACATATTCATGAAACAAATAATAAGCAGTAAGATAGAATATATTATTAAACCAGGCCCATTATATTGTTTTGCAATTTTGTTTTTGATTTCGCGACACCGAAACTTACGTCTGGATAGTCATAGTGAAATAATAAGATATTGACATATTTTTTAAATGAAGTTTTACTTGTCTAACGTTATTTGCAAACATATTTATGAAATAAATAATAAGCAGTAAGATATATATTATTAAATCTGGCCCATTATGTTGTTTTGCCATTTTGTTTATGGATTTTGTCAATGTTGAATATGAACAGCATTACCCCATAGACTATCTGTGTAGGTTGGCATTGTATTTAAACATTTTTGGAATAACATAACTTATGCACTTTTTCATCCATACATACATACATATACCAAGGCACTTCCCCCAATTTTGGGGGGTAGCCGACATCAACAAATGAAACAAAACAATAAAGGGGACCTCTACTCTCGACGTTCCTCCAGCCATATAGATATTTTAAATTCATTTGATTTTAATTACACTTTGATTTTAATTTTAATTTTTCCTTTTTTCCTTCCCCTCAGGTGAGTGCTGACGATGTACCAAACCCCGCAGTGTCGTGCCTGCGCAGTGAGTACACTCTAGCTTACTAACATTACTAATTTTAACTAATGATAAGGCAATTGCTTGAATCTTGCTAATAATAGCACGTGTCAGTTCATGCAATGGTGTTTAATTGAGTCTTGCTAATACTAATACCTGTCACTTTATACAATTATGTTTGCTTGAATCTTGCTAATAATAACACGTGTTATTTCATGCAATGGTGTTTGGTAGAGTCTTGATACTAACACGTGTCACTTTATACAATTATGTTTGCTTGAGTCTTGCTAATACTAGCACGTGTTATTTCATGCAATGGTGTTTAATTGAGTTTTGTTAATACTAACACCTGTCACTTTATACAATTATGTTTGCTTGAGTCTTTCATGCAATGGTGTTTTATTGAGTCTTGCTAATACTAGCACGTGTTATTTCATGCAATGGTGTTTTATTGAGTCTCGCTAATACTAGCACGTATTATTTCATACAATGGTGTTTTATTGAGTCTTGCTAATACTAGCACGTGTCACTTCATGCAATGGTGTTTTATAGGGTCTTGCTAATACTAGCACGTGTCACTTTTTACAATAGTGTTTGCTTGAGTCTTTCATGCAATGGTGTTTTATTGAGTCTTGCTAATACTAGCATGTGTCACTTCATACTGTGGTGTTTTATTGAGTCTTGCTAATACTAGCACGTGTCACTTCATACAATGGTGTTTGCTTGAGTCTTGCTAAAACTAGCACGTGTCACTTCATACAATGGTGTTTTATTAGGACTTGCTAAAACTAGCAAGTGTCACTTCATACAATAATGCTTGCTTAAGCTTCCTGTTATTGATTTGAATTAAGCTTGTATGGTCTTCCTTACATCAATTATTACCCTAGCTTGCGGGGACTTACTGTTACTAAGTATTAAGTAATACCCAGTACTTGCTTTGGGCTAACTGTCGCTATAGTCCATTTCTTTTATCGAGGCAGATTTGCACCGACTCGTAGCGGTGCCCTTTTAGCTCGGAAAAGTTTCCTGATCGCTGATTGGTTAGAATTATCTCGTCCAACCAATCAGCGATCAGGAAACTTTTCCGAGCTAAAGGGGCACCGCTGCGAGTCGGTGCAAATCTGCATCGCTAAAAGAAATTGACTTTAGTTATTACTGAGTTCAAGGCTTATTCTTAGGGTCTTATAATATCACTTGATTAAATCCTAGTATTAAGGCACTTATTGTATGCTTAGTGTTGTTTTTTTTACATTTGCATGATTTGTTATTGTACATTGCGTGTGTAAAATTTTACTGTTCCCTATTTCCGAGGTAAGTGTATAATTTCATCATGCCTTTTGGTGTATTGAAAGAAATGTGTTTTTGAAATGCTGTATGGATCAAAACCATGTCATTATGTTTTGCCGTCGTGTTCTGTAGAACTCTTATGGGAATTTGACTATATATATATATATATATATATATATATATATATATATATATATATATATATATATATATATATATATATAATATATATATTTAAATATATTTATATATATATATACATATATATATACATATGTATATATAATGTTTATACAGATATACATATATATATACACATACATATATATATGCATATATATATGTATGTGTATATAATGTATATATATATATATATATATATATATATATATATATATATATATATATATATATATATATATATATATATCTATATATATATATATATATATATATATATATACATATATATACATATATATATAATATATATATATATATATATCGATATCAGATACAGGTCATATATATAAAATCTTTATCCTTCAGGATTGTATAGGGTTTCATTCACTAGCAGTCCTCCATAATTTTCTAGAACGAAAATAATCCAAAGTTCGCTTACCGAAATCAGTTGCATGTTATTTTGAATTTCCAAGTTTCCCGTAACTTACTTATGCCACATTTTACAGTACACGAAACAGTCCTTTACTGTTTATTGGTCAGTAATTAGCGTTGTTTTTTATATCATCTAAGTGTTTGCGGATTCAATGTACCTATAGTCCATTTCTTTTAGCGATGCATATTTGCACCGACTCGCAGCGGTGACCTTTTAGCTCGGAAAAGTTTCCGGATCGCTGATTGGGTTGGACAAGATAATTCTAACCAATCAGCGATCAGGAAACTTTTCCGAGCTAAAAGGGCACCGCCGCGAGTCTGTGCAAATATGCATCGCTAAAAGAAATGGATTATAGTTCATACGCTTCACAATCCAAGGTGTTTTTGGAATTCAATGTTGTAAGTTCATACACTTCACAGTCCTCTGTAGCCTATTCGTCTTCTAGAATACTGTTACCACAGTCCATTCACGTTCGATGCCTAACAACCCATGCAGAGGGAACCCAAGGCGAAAGAATTCTCGGGTTTGATGCATTTCTTTTTACCCAGAATTCCAACTGACTTTTCCCAAGCCAATCTTTTTATTCCCTTTAAAACAGGTTCTTCTTCTTCTTCTTCTTTAAGATTGCCATGCCTTATAGCATGACACCAGTACCAGTACGATGAGGACAGGGAAGTGGGGAATATGGGGAAAGGATAAGTACCCCTGGATACAATCCAGTTTATAGCCCGAGGGCAGGTACCTGGGATGGGAAAGGAGAAGGGAAAAAAGGGGGGTGGGGAAAGGAAGTACAGACACGGGCTCTTGTCCTAGACAGCCCGTAAGAGAATAGCAATCTGGAATGAGAACTCCTAAAGGAGCAAAAAAGGTATATTAAAAGGAGAGGTTGGATTTAAAAAGTGTTTGGAATAGGAAAAGGATGCAGGATGAGGAATAAAAGATGTAGTATGAGGGATGAAGGAGAGAAAAAAACAGGTTGCAGAAAAGCTATACTAGAGTACACTCAAAAGTCAGTGGGGTACATTACTTACTTGTAAACGTATTGGTTATGTTAAATTGAGAGTTTGGAGTCTGCACTCTTACTTGTTTACTTGTTTTGGGTTTAAATCCAACCCTCCACTGAAGTCGAGTGAACTACTTCTCGGGCGGGTCCATATTAATCATCTAACGAAACATTTTCATTATAACTTATACAATTCTTTGATTGTAGCATCTTCCAAATCATATGATCTTGTGAAAAGTAATGTCTTTAGTTTCTTCTTAAATTCAATTGTTCCCTTTAGGTCCTTCATTTCAGTTGGCAGTTTATTATAATGTCTGTAGAACATACTTATATTATATTGCGGTCAAGTAACGTTCATACTCTTTCGACGTCTTTTGTAATAACTGAATGACGTCACTGTATATTTACGTCACGCTATGACGTCAGAGAAGGCCTTTCTTAACGAAAGTTTTGGAAATGTATCTTTCAGAGACGGCTTGAGAAGACAGCTTTGCTGGTGTTTGTCTATAAAAAACCGAACATAATATAATTATTTTATTATCTTATAACCCACCCCCACCCCCCTCTCACCGACCCCCTGCCAATAACCCCTCCCCCTCTTATTAACTGATGGATGTGTTTGCCAACCTGTTGTAATTTGTTATGAAATTAGGTTTATCGGTTCTGTTGCAATTAGTAAAGTTGATGCTGGAGTTGTAATATATTTCATAATTCGTGTTGATAGTTGTATAATTATATGAATCTTGGTGATAAGCCTACAAATGTTGAGAGAGAGAGAGAGAGAGAGAGAGAGAGGTGATTTTGATATAATAGTTAACTAACCTTGTCATCTGACATTGTTAAGTATCACGAACTTTTGAATTCATTCTCAAAGTGAATTATTGTTATTAATGTTGAGGAAAAAATCTCTGCTTCTGATACATTTCATTAAAACTGCAGATATTAAGGGTTATTTATAAAAAATTATAGCTTGTGTTGCTACCTAAAGCGCAGATATAAAGGGTTATTTATAAAAATTATAGCTTGTGTTGTTACCTAAAGTGCAGATATAAATGGTTATTTATAAAATTATAGCTTCTGTTGTTACCTAAAGCGCAGATATAAAGGGTTGTTTATAAAAGTTACAGCTTGTTGTTACCTATAGCGCAGATATAAAGGGTTATTTACAAAAAATACAGCTTGTGTTGTTACCATAGCGCAGATATAAAGGGTTATTTACAAAAATTACAGCTTGTGTTGTTACCATAGCGCAGATATAAAGGGTTATTTACAAAAAATTACAGCTTGTGTTGTTACCATAGCGCAGATATAAAGGGTTATTTACAAAAAATTACAGCTTGTGTTGTTACCATAGCGCAGATATAAAGGGTTATTTACAAAAAATTACAGCTTGTGTTGTTACCATAGCGCAGATATAAAGGGTTATTTACAAAAAATTACAGCTTGTGTTGTTACCATAGCGCAGATATAAAGGGTTATTTACAAAAATTACAGCTTGTGTTGTTACCCATAGCGCAGATATAAAGGGTTGTTTATAAAAGTTACAGCTTGTTGTTACCTATAGCTCAGATATAAAGGGTTATTTACAAAAATTACAGCTTGTGTTGTTACCATAGCGCAGATATAAAGGGTTGTTTATAAAAATTATAGGAAACGTTGTTACCCATAGCCTATTTACATATAAATATTAGGTAGCGTTAGTACCCTTGTCTGGTTTCATTATTATTATCCCTGGGGGGAGGAAAGGGGTCTTAGGTGCTTATAAGTCTATATGCTATGCCCTCATCACCCTTTGCCTGTTCCTCCCTGGTCCTAGCTTGGGTGGAGGTCGGTTCCCAGGACATTTAGTTAAAAGCGCAAGGACATATTCTTTGCCTCTTTTGCTCAATAGCGATTTTTAATTTTATACGATTTATTTTTGTTAACGATCCGGTTTCTAAATAAAATTTCAAGTTTTATTATCCATGACGAGGTTTATTGGTTCTTGAGAAATAGCAATTATCACGTATGATCTAGCTTCTCAATGCGCAGTATTTTGACCAATAATATTGATTCTTATTGTGAGCACGCAGTCAAGTACCAGATTCATATAAATAACATGCAATTTCACTATCCATTGTCATAAAAACACGTTTGAACTGTATCCGTGATGTAATATCTTATTGATAAAACTCCGTATGTCGATCTGAAACAGGATCTCACTGTTATCAATAAAACCCAGTATGTTGATACGAAACAGGGCCTCACTATTATCAATAAAACCCAGTATGTTGATACGAAACAGGGCCTCACTATTATCAATAAAACCCAGTATGTTGATACGAAACAGGGCCTCACTATTATCAATAAAACCCAGTATGTTGATACGAAACAGGGCCTCACTATTATCAATAAAACCCAGTATGTTGATACGAAACAGGGCCTCACTATTATCAATAAAACCCAGTGTGTTGATCTTAAAGAGGATCAACTATTATCAATAAAACCCAGTGTGTTGATCTGAAACAGGATCTCACTATCGTCAGTAAAACCCAGTGTGTTGATCTGAAACAGGGTCTCACTATCGTCAGTAAAACCCAGTGTGTTGATCTGAAACAGGGTCTCACTATCGTCAGTAAAACCCAGTGTGTTGATACGAAACAGGGTCTCACTATCGTCAGTAAAACCCAGTGTGTTGATACGAAACACGGTCTCACTATCGTCAGTAAAACCCAGTGTGTTGATCTGAAACAGGGTCTCACTATCGTCACTAAACCCAGTGTGTTGATCTGAAACAGGGTCTCACTATCATCAGTAAAACCCAGTGTGTTGATCTGAAACAGAATCTCACTATCATCACTAAAACCCAGTATGTTGATACGAAACAGGGTCTCACTATCATCAGTAAAACCCAGTATGTTGATCTGAAACAGGGTCTCACTATCATCAGTAAAACCCAGTATGTTGATCTGAAACAGGATCTCACGATTATCAATAAAACCCAGTGTGTTGATCTGAAACAGGGTCTCACTATCATCAGTAAAACCCAGTATGTTGATAGGAAACAGGATCTCACTATCATCAAGAAAACCCAGTGTGTTGATCTGAAACAGGATCTCACTATCATCAGTAAAACCCAGTATGTTGATCTGAAACAGAATCTCACTATCATCAAGAAAACCCAGTGTGTTGATCTGAAATAGGATCAACTATTATCAATAAAACCCAGTATGTTGATCTGAAACAGGATCTCACTATTATCAGTAAAACCCAGTATGTTGATCTGAAACAGGATCAACTATTATCAATAAAACCCAGTATGTTGATCTGAAACAGGATCTCGTTACTATCAATAAAACCCAGTATGTTGATCTTAAACAGGATCAACTATTATCAATAAAACCCAGTATGTTGATCTGAAACAGGATCTCACTATCATCAATAAAACCCAAAATGTTGATCTGAAACAGGATCTCACTATTATCAATAAAACCCTGTATGTTGATCTGAAACAGGATCTCGTTACTATCAATAAAACCCAGTATGTTGATCTTAAAAAGGATCAACTATTATCAGTAAAACCCAGTATGTTGATCTAAAACATATCAATATAAAACCCTACGAAATACCCAACCGAGGTTATGATTCATAGAATGCTAAGAGGAAGAAGGGAAAGACGAAGAAGAAAAGGTAAGCAAATGCTGTTTGGGGGGAGAGGGAATGGAAGTTATATGCCGCTTAAAGGGAATATATCTAAAGAAACGCTGAACTACTTAGCTCCCAGGCCAGGTCAATACAGGTCAATTCACCACTCGAGTTATTAATTAAAATAGTCCCTTCCTTCGTCGAGATGGGTTAATGAGAATTTTATTTTCGAATTGATATATAGTTCGGTTGAAGAGATGTAGGGGGAGGGGGGAGGGGGTTGTTGTTACTTGTTAATATATTGTTAATTTGTTCTCTTCATTTATTTATATCCTTATTTCCTTTCCTCACTGGGCTATTTTTCCTATTGGGGCCCCTGGGCTTATAGCATCTTGCTTTTCCAATTAGGGTTGTAGCTTGGATAGTAATAGTAATAACATGTCTTGTTTAGGACGAAGTTTCTTTGGGATATAATGGAGGTAATTTAAGTTATTACTAAATAGTAATTTATATTTGGAAATGCTTATTAATCCTTTATAATAACTTGTACTGCAGCATAGACGGTACGATATCAGTAAGGTTGTAAATTAACGCGTTTCATGAAATACCGGGGAAAGCATTACGAATTTCATGAAATATCGTGAAAGCATTATTATAGTAATTATATTTGGAAATGCTCATTAATCCTTTATAATAACTTGTACTGTAGCTTAGAGGGTACGGAATAAGTAAGGTTGTAGATTAACGCGTTTCATGAAATACCAGGGAAAGTATTACGAATTTCATGAAATATCGTGAAAGCATTACGAATTTCATGAAATACCGGGGAAAGCATTACGAATTTCATGAAATACCGGGGAAAGCATTACGAATTTCATGAAATACCGGGGAAAGCATTACGAATTTCATGAAATACCGGAGAAAGCATTACGAATTTCATGAAATACCGGGGAAAGCATTACGAATTTCGTGAAATACCGGGGAAAGCATTACGAAATTTCATGAAATACTGGGGAAAGCATTACGAATTTCATGAAATATCGTGAAAGCATTATTAATGGGACCTAGTTGGATAATTCTGTTAAATTATAGCATTGTTTCACGTTCAATTTGGGAACCTTGATGCCAGTTTGTACCTCCAAAGAATGGCCTCCTGTACCCCAGCGCAGGGTCATACGAATGATCCCTAATCCACTGAAAATTTATAAAGTTTTTATTTTCTATGAAATTATTTTGATTACGTAATTCTGTGTGATTATGTATGAGTCCTCTTTATAACTATATCTTGGTATGTAGGAATATCTTGATTTTATAATGCGATTGACCAATGTTTTACAGTATGGAAAACTGTATTTTTTCATTTAATTTCATTTCATTCTTAATTTTGTAATGCGATTGACCAATATTTTAGAATATGGAAAACTATTTTTTTTCATTTCATTTCATTTTGATCCTTTGTATTATTGCCTATATTGATACTCTGAATCCTTCAGAATTACATAATTCTCTCTCTCAATCTTTCCATATTGGTTTCAATATCATCATCTCCTGCGCCTATTGACGTAAAGGGCCTCAGATAGATTTCGCCAGTCGTCAATAAATGAGCTTTTAAATCAATTACTTCTCGATTCATCATCTCCTACTTCACGCTTCATAGTCCTCAGCCATGTAGGTCTGGGTCTTCCAAATCTTCTAGTGCCTTGTGGAACCCAATTTGAAAGTTTCATTATAGGCTTATGTAATTTTTGTGTGCATATATTGCATCATGCTTTTCATTAAATTATGTAAATATTAGTGTTTCACATTATATTTAAAATATAATGAAGGGCAGTGGAGTTTCCCCCTCTCACGTGTATTAGAAGTATTAGTTATATGTTATTATTGTTTAAATTCTAATTCTACCTTATACTCTGTATATTACATTCCATTTCAATTTGAATATTTTATCTTATTCTATTAAGTAAATATATGCAAAGAATTGAAAGATTTTAAGTAATCCAACCGATACATTCACTTTCAGATTATCTGCACTAGTCCACATTATTTTGTGGATGTTGAAAGGGAAAGAAATGTGCAATTTAAACCTGTATCCGAGCTCCAGTCATTTCATCACCGGTTTACATTCCAATCGATACCGTCTGCTCAGTTTTCTTTCATGATTTTAACCCATTTTCTTTAGGTCTCCGTTTTCATTGTAGCTGTTCCGTTTTCTCTTATGGTGGTAACGCAACACAGAAAACTGAAAATACCAAATATACAAGGGAAACTCTATCAAATTGGAACTCTGTACGTACATGCCTTCTTCTTCTTCTTCTTCTTATTATTATTATTATTATTATTATTATTATTATTATTATTATTATTATTATTATTATTATTATTATTATTGTTATTATTATTCTACAACCCTGGTTGTTAAAGCAAGATGTCACAAGCCCAAAGTCATCAACTGGGAAAAATAGCCCAGCGAGGAAAGGAAATAAACTATACATGAGAATTAATAATAGAAAATATAGAATATTTTCAAATCGGTAACAACGTTGAAATAGGTTTGTCATGTATAGATTCAGTTATTACTTACCATCGAAATGGGGGTCTGTTCATATGAACCTAATATTCATTATTATTATTATTATTACTAACGAAGCTACAACCCTAGATGGAAAAGCAGGATGCTATAAGCCCAAGGGCTCCATCATGGAAAAATATCACATTTAAGAAAGAAAGGAAATAAATAAACTACAAGTGAAGTAATGAACAATTAAAATAGAATATTTTAAGAACAGTAACAACAGTAAAGCAAATGCTTCATATATAATCAATGAAAATACACTTCTGTCAGCCTGTTCTTCAACATGGAAAAAAAAAAAATTGCTTATTTGTACTTCTGAAGTTCCACCGATTGTACTACTTATTGGGAAGATCATTCCACAACTTGGTCACAACTGGAATAAAACTTAATAGAATACTGTGTAGATTGTGATGGACATAAGCGAGAAGTGCAAGGAAATTGGAAACTTGAGGTTTTTATTATTATTATTATTAAATGCTAAGCTACAACCCTAGTTGGAAAAGCAGGATGCTATAAGCCCAGGGGCCCCAACAGGGAAAATAGCCCAGTGAGGAAAGGAAATAAGGAAATAAGGAAAAAATAAAATATTTTAGGAATAGTAACAATATTCAAATAAATATTTCCTATTTAAACAATAAAAACTTTAAGAGAACAAAACATGTCCGAATACAAGAAATGTGAGTTTGTGCAAACGGAAATAGACTTCTTATCCTTCTTTATGGTCGAGTGCTCAGGAGTTAACTGCACGGTAACAGTGGTTCCAGTTAGGATCTCATGATTTAAAGGTTTAAAGGTATAATTAATGACAGAGGCAAGGAACAGCAACAATGCTCTAGAGACTGGCTGTATATTATTATTATTGTTATTACTATTATTATTATTATTACTATTATTATTATTATTACTATTATTATTATTATTATTACTATTATTATTATTATTATTATTATTTTTATTATTATTATTATTATTATTTGCTAAGCTACAACTCTAATTGGAGAAGCAGGATGCTATAAGGCCAGGGGCTCCAATAGGGAAAATAGCCCAACGAGGAAAGGAAACAAGGAAAAATAATGTATTTTAAGAAGAGTAACATTAAAATAAATATTTCCTATATAAACTATGAAAACTTCAACCAAACAAGATAAAGAGAAATAAGATAGAATAGTGTGCCTGAGTGTACCCTCAAGCAAAAGAGAACTCTAACCCAAGAAAGTGGAAGACCATGGTTCAGAGGCTATGACACTACCCAAGATTAGACATATGATCAGCGCCCAAGCCGCTTCTCCATCAAATTAGGATTAGGGAGGCCCAGGCAATGGCTGCTGAAGACTCAACAAGTAGAACGATAGGGTCTCCCAATACTCTCATCCCTAGCTCACAAGGATGGTGAAGCTGCAGACAGTAGGAGAAAATATCAAACTTGAGTGGGTTTAGAATCCCCGTCCAACAAATCGCAAGACAGGGAATATCACCCTCTCCGAAAAGGGAGCGAGAAATAGAGAAGTAAAGAGGCTATTATTTTTAGTTTTTTTTTCACTCTAATTTTATACCCTTATCCCTTTTGGCATGGATGGCTCCTGAAGAGTAGACATTCAAGGGCTCGCTAGATTCTTAGGGCTAGGGAAGCCGATATCTGTGTGCGCGTGTATTAGTGTGTGTGTGTGTGTATATATATATATATATATATATTTATATCTATATCTATCTATCTATCTATCTATATATATATATATAATTATATATATATATAATATATAATAAATATATATATATATATATATATATATATGTATACATACATACATACATACATACATACATACATACATACATACATACTTTAGCAAACTAAAGTAGAGATTATTTTAATAAGTAATTAAAAGAAATGGTCATGGGAAGGACATAAAATGAGAATGATAGATAATAGATGGATAAACCTACATCCTTTTTGTATGGGATGTTTTAACTTTATATATATATATATATATATATATATATATATTAAAATTTAAAACATCCTATACAAAAAGGGTGCGAGCTTAGTTGTTGTTTTGAATATCGTTTACCAAACAACTATTATTTTCCTACTAGAACCATTTTAAGCATTTAATAAATATAATTATCTTTAATTATGGAAGATACATTTATTCGTAAAAACATTATGACTGTAGCTCATTAAATAGCCAGAAGACCAGCTGTGTGGATGTGGAATCCATAATGCTTCATTTCGTGGTTTTGATATTAATTTTAGAACATTTATTTCTTTTTTGCTTTTTAAAAAATTCTTTTACTATTTATTATTTAACGAGCTTGGCTGGTGAATTTATATTTTCGCGTTTATAGTATATATATTTTTTTTTCATTTTTGTTTTTCTAAAATAAAATTTATGCATTTCGCAAATAACACAATTCCCAATTTTCTGAGATTAGGCAGGACTCTCCAGCTTTTTTTTTTTTTTTTTACCTTTTCCATTAATCACAAAGTAAAATAAAACAAAAATCCAATTAGTTCGATAGTAAAAAATAAAAAATCCTGAAAATCACGTTGATTAAAATTTTCCTCATATATGAATGTATAATCAACCCTGTTAAAGACATAAAAGAAGATATTCTTTATAATTTTAATGCAAAGATGCTGAAAAATACCAACGTTTATCCTGATGATCGTGTTAGCGTCATCCCAAAACCGGAAGTGTTGTTGGGGAAAAAATCTAGGGCGTATTTTTTATGCAAGAAATATATGGGAAAACTTTTGAATAAAACATCTCTCCCAATGACCTTAGATTCATACGTAATGTTTACATATTGTTGTGTGGTTCGAAAAAACCAGGAAGATCCCTTGTACATTTTCACTTTCTCTTTTTAATACAGGTAAAAGTTGACCTCAATATGAAATCGATGGCAATGTTAACTGCGCTCAGCAAATCTTCACTTATTCGCAAATATCACGAATTTCCCAAAGTTATGGTTGAGCTGTCTGAGTGAATGAATATCTTATTGCCTCTTGGAAGAGATAGTAAAGGAATATGTTTTACCATCGTGTGTAAGTTCACACTTTTATTATATGCAATGGGTCATAGCACAATTCAATGCAAGCGGAACTACAACAACAATAAATACAGCCGGTTCATGTAGACTAAAGGACAAAGTCCCCAGACATGTCTGGAGTTTGGCCAGTTTTCTTCACTAAACTGGCTAGCATGAATTGGTGATGGTTAGAGATTAGTCTAATCGCTTACAGCAAACCAACCTTGTATGGGTGTCCCTGACTACAGTCAATTCTTTTTAGTGAGGCAGATTTGCACCGACTCCCAGGGGTGCCCTTTTCGCTCGGAAAACTTTCCTGATCGCTGATTGGTTGGACAAGATGACAAAACCAATCACCGATCAGGAAACTTTTCCGACCTAAAAGGGCACCGCTGCGGGTCGGTGCAAATGCGCCTCGATAAAAAAAATTGAGTATAGTACATATTTATTGATCATGTCGGTACACAAACCCTTTCATCACGTTAAGGTATCCCCACTCAATACTACATCATGGTGTAAATCAACATATTTTACATGTGGCTGAGGCAGATTTGCACCGACTCGCAGGGGTGCCCTTTTCGTTCGGAAAAGTTTCCTGATCGCTGATTGGTTGGACTAGATGACTCTAACCAATCAGTGATCAGGAAAC
>NC_090755.1:19175687-19183187 GCF_036898095.1 Palaemon carinicauda | reverse complement strand
GTGGCCATGAATGAATTGGCTCTTGTTTTGATGTAGTGTGTAATATATGTGCTCACTTTACTTACGTTAAGTGGTTTTATTGGATAGAAATTTTCTTAAATGGATGTTTTGAAAATCAAATTGACACTGAATATTTATATTTGTTGATATTGATTTTGTTTGTAAACAAATGTCATGAAGTCCTTTTACGAAATGCAGGTGAATATAATTAAATCAATGTAATGTCTTGAGGTTGATGGAACAGAAACAAATTATGTCTGTCACTGCTGTTATTGGAAGCTTCTTAGGAATAGAAAAATTAAAGAAAATGTTGGTTTTGGTAGCCATTAAAAGCAAAGCCGTCATTCTCCTCTTGCAACTAAATCCAATACATCAGGTTTGACCTTTTTCGTCATTTCAGATTCGTCTGGTGAACTTAATGTGATACCTCGGTGTTGAATGTTCATATTCATTGATTACTCTTCAGGATGTCATTGCAAAATGTGTTCCATATATTTTAATTTTATTCTTGAATTTGTAATATTCAACATCCGTGCGAAGGAAATTAAAAACAAAAAGTAAAAAAATAATTGGATTTGATCGTATGATTCAAAATGTGTAACTATTATTCCTGAAATTTTCACTAATTGAAATTTTCATATATTTTTTTCAGTTAGAGTTTAGAATATTTTGTCAAAATAATTCCCGGTAAATATACATATTTCTGATTAAAATTATTAAATTTTTGTTCGATATAAAAATTGCACGTTGTAATCCTATTCGATTTTTAATGACAGTTCCTAATTATTTTTTTTTTAATCAGTTAATTCAAATTTATAGATCTATTGTGTTGTGCCAAAACAATTTCTTAAGAAAAATATAATTAGTTTATAGTCTACTCTGTTTTGCCGTATAACAAAAGTTTATATATATATATATATATATATATATATATATATATATATATATATATATATATACATATATATATATATACATATATATATATATATATATATATATATATATATATATATATATATACATATATATATATATACATATATATATATATATATATATATATATATATATATATATATATATATATCAGTTGTCTATTTATTATAAACCTAGAGTAACATGCCCAATTAATGCACACACACACATTATATATATATATATATATATATATATATATATATATATATATATATATATATATATATATATATATATATAGTTTATCAAAACAATTGCTAAATTATATCCTTTATTCCTTATCAAAATAATTACCAATTTACATTTATTTTGTTAGATTATAATAATTTATTCCTTATGAAAACAATTGCGTTTATATTTAGTTTTATCTTTGAAAAACATCGGCGATTAATAACCTATAATTAATTAAGGTATATAAGATATCATATACGATGATCAAGTGTCCGCTCTAATTAATTTCCCTTAGCAAAACTCAAGGAGCTGGCTACTTAATAAGATCGGGACAAAAATTCAGTATTCTTCAGTATTCTTACTAAAAGAAAATCAGTATTCTTACTAAAAAAAATCAGTATTCTTACTAAAAAAAAATTCAGTATTCTTCATTATTCTTACTAAACATAAATTCAGTTTTCTTCAGTATGTGAAAAGATGAAATTTGCTTATTAAGAAAATAAAAAATTAAAAAAGGCTTTATATTGATGAGACTTAATGCGACCGAATTGATAAGTCTAGTTATTGAAGGGATATAAGTATATATATATATATATATATATATATATATATATATATATATATATATATATATATATACATATATATGTATATATATATATGTGTATATATACATATATATATATATATATATATATATATATATATATATATATATATATATATATATATATATGTATATATACATATATATATATATATATATATATATATATATATATATATATATATATATATATATGTATATATATATATATATATATATATATATATATATGTATATATACATATATGTATATGTATATATACATATATATGTATATGTATATATACATGTATATGTATATATACATATATATGTATATATACACATATACATATATATGTATATATACACATATACACATATATATATATATATATATATATATATATATATATATATATATATATATATATATATATATAAGCAAGGAAATACGAAGAAGGAAGAAAGTACCAAAGCTTGTCAGAGGATAGAACGAAAGTCATCCACACTCTTGGGTTAGAGATCTCTTGCTTGAGGTTACACTCAAACACACTATTCTATTTGGTTTCTCTTTCTCTCATTATTTTATAGTTTTTATCCTCTTGTTATTTTCAAGTTTTTGTAATTTATTTACGAAAGATTTATTTTAATGTTATTGTTCTTGAACTTTCCTTGTAGTTTTTCCTTATTTCATTTCCTCACTGTTGGAGCCCTTCGGCTATTGTATCCTGCTTTTCCAACTAGAGTTGTAGCTTAGCGTGTAATAGAAATAATAATGATAATAATAATAATGATAATAATAAAAATAATAATAATCATAATCATAATAATTGTAATAATAATAATGATAATAATCCCATTATCTTCAGATCGCTGTTTTACTCAATATGTGTGGGACGAAGGCCGTCTTAATTCCGGCTTTTTATTTCGATAAAAAATTGCAGCGTAGAATATACAGTGGGATTTTTACTGCATATATTTATAATATGTTTGATAGTGAATTTGATCAAAGCGATTTATTCGCTAAATGCTTTCTGGAGTTGCTTCATCTCCAATTTATAATAAAAAGTTTACGGTTATATATATATATATATATATATATATATATATATATATATATATATATATATATATATATATATATATGTGTGTGTGTGTGTGTGTGTGTATATAATTATGTGTGTGTATATATATATATGTGTGTGTGTGTGTATAGATATATATATATATATATATATATATATATATATATATATATATATATATATATATATATATATATTGGTGACACTCAATTGTATTTACAGACTTTTAACCACTCGATCTCCCCCCCCCCCTGTTCTTCGGGTAGGGGGAGAAAGAGTTTTCATACCCTGGTGAGAGGGGACGAGAGTGTGTGCACATCTAAATATTTAGCTGTCATTTTTGACGGGTCGCTTACACTAGTTTTTTAATATAGAAATTTGTATATTGGGTATAGAAATATATCTATACCCCATAGATATATTCCTATACCCGCTTTTTTTTTCTTTTCCATTAACACCTGATGCATCATTTAGAAGTACTCGGCGTCAATGACCTTA
This sequence comes from Palaemon carinicauda, assembly GCF_036898095.1. Taxonomy (NCBI): domain Eukaryota; kingdom Metazoa; phylum Arthropoda; class Malacostraca; order Decapoda; family Palaemonidae; genus Palaemon; species Palaemon carinicauda. The sequence continues at coordinate 19,179,863 of NC_090755.1, read as the reverse complement.
GATGTCAGGATGCCAGAAAACCTCAAATCAATCAATCAATCATTTAGGAGTAAATATTAATTGCAATAAGGAAATAGTTCTGCGATCATTGCATTTACTTGTATTCTATTTTGCCTTAAAAGTTTGTTATTGGTGTGTTTTATATTTACGTTGTTTCATTAGTATAACTTATGTTTACATTAATCATTGTTTTAGAGTGGAAATAGAGGCACTGTATAGTGTTAAAATATCGTAATTTTAAACAAAAAAATTTCCGTAAAAACATACGGTTCTCAGCCGTATTTCAGTAAAATACAGGCGCCGTAATTTTTATCTTACATTATTATCTTTTACGGGTTGGTAACCGTAATATCACTCTTAAGGTCAATATATCGGTTTTTAAAACGGTAAATGCTTAGTAAAATTTATTCCATTATTTTACCTTTTTTTTTTTTGCGGCAAATTTTAAGTGTATATGCGGATCAACATTCTTCTTCAATGAACATTTTAAATTACCGTATATTGAAGTTAATTCATTATGCTAAAATATAAAATTATATATTTTTTTGTATAACATTTTAATTTATCTTGAAGGTAATTCATTTTACTAAAATAGAAAAGTATATATTTTTTCATCTAACATTTAAATTTTTATTGAAGTTAATTCATTATACTAAAATAAAAAATGATATATTTTGTATAACATTTTAATATGTATTGAAGTTAAGTCATTTTACTAAAACAGAAAATTATTGTTTTTCGCATACCATTTTAATTTGTATGGAAGTTAATTCGTTTCACTAAAATAAAAAATTTATTGAAGTTAATTCATTATATTAAAATAGAAAATTATATATGTTTTGTATAACATTTTAATATGTATTGAAGTTAATTCAATTTACTTAAGTAGAAAATTATTGTTTTTTTGCATACCATTTTAATTTGTATGGAAGATAATTCGTTTCACTAAAATAAAAAATATATTTTAATCCAGCATTTTAATTTACTAAAATATTCTCATCCATTAATGCACGATTTAGTGGGGCTTCAGGGTAAACGACCTATTTAAACCACATTTGAATTCAAATTTGGATTTGCATCCATTTCCTTCAAAAGGGCGCTGGAGGGGAAAGGCAAAGTGTATCATTATGAATACGAAAGCAGAAGGCTCCTGTTTGCTTCAAGAGATCCTTGTTTAAACTGGATGCGAGTAAATCTCCCTCCTGATGGATCCTGCTGCTTTGGGGGTCCTTGTTTGCATAAGGAGTAGGCATCCTTTGGCTTTCAGTGTTGATGGTTTCAGAGGGAAGTTTTGTAGGTTTTAGAGGGGAGATGTTATTCTTGGGTGTTTGGGAAGTTTTTATAGTTAATTTTAATGTTACTGTTCTTAAAATATTGTATTTTTCCGTTTCCTTTCCTCACTGGACTGTTTTCCGTGGTGGGCCCCCTGGCTTATAGCGTCCTGCTTTGTAGGTTCTAGAGAGAGGTTATTCTTTGGTGTTTGGGAAGTTTTTATACTTTATATAGGATATATTTTAATGCTACTGTTCCTAAAATATTTAATTTTTCCGTTTCCTTTCCTTACTTGGCTATTTTCCCTGTTGAGGCCCCTGGGCTTATAGCGTCCTGCTTTGTAGGTTTTAGAGAGATGCTATTCTTTGGTGTTTGGAGAGATTTTATAGTTTATATAAGATATATCTTAATGTTGTTACTGTTCTCAAGATATTTTATTTTTCCTTGTTTCCTTTCCTCACTGGGCTGTTTTCCCTGTTGAGGCCCCTGGGCTTATAGCATCCTGCTTTGTAGGTTTTAGAGGGGAGGTGTTATTCTTGGGTGTTTGGGAAGATTTTATAGTTTATGTATGATATATCCTAATGTTGTTATTGTTCGTAAATATTTTATTTTTTCTTGTTTCTTTTCCTCACTGGGTTGTTTTCCCTGTTGGAACCCCAGGGCTTATAACATCCTGCTTTGTAGGTTTTAGAGGGGAGGTGTTATTCTTTGGTGTTTGGGAAGTTTTTATAGTTAATTTTAATGTTACTGTTCTTAAAATATTTTATTTTTCCGTTTCCTTTCCTCACTGGGCTTTTTTCCCTGTTGGGACCCCTGGGCGTATAGCGTCCTACTTTGTAGGTTTTAGAGAGATGTTATTCTTTGGTGTTTTGGAAGATTTTATAGTTTATATAGGATATATCCTAATGTTGTTACTGTTCTTAAGATATTTTATTTTTTCTTGTTTCCTTTCCTCACTGGGCTGTTTTCCCTGTTGGGCCCCCTGCGCTTATAACATCCTGCTTTGTAGGTTTCAGAGAGGTGTTATTCTTTGGTGTTTGGGAAGATTTTATAGTTCATTTTAATGTTACTGTTCTTAAAATATTTTATTTTTCCTTGTTTCCTTTCCTTACTGGGCAGTTTTCCCTGTTGGCCCCCCTGGGCTTATAGCATCCTGCTTAGTAGGTTTTAGAGGGGAGGCGATTTGTGGGTGTTTGGAAGGATTTTATAGTTTATATAGGATATATCTTAATGTTGTTACTGTTCTTGAAATATTTTATTTTTCCTCGTTTCCTTTCCTCACTGGGCTTTTTTCCCTGTTGGGGCCGCTGGGCTTATAGCATCCTGCTTTGTAGGTTTTAGAGGGGAGGTGTTTGTGAGGGTTTTATAGTTTATATAGGATATATTTTAGAGGTTTCTTGGAAGACCCAGACCTACGTGGCTGAGGATTATGAAGCGTGAAGTAGGAAATGACAATTGTAGAAGTATTTAATTAAAAGTTCACCACTGGCGAAATCTAACTTGTCACCAATAAATTAGACAAATATATTTAGTACGTAATTTGCATATGTGAGTAACTTTTTATAGGTCACGATTAAATCTTTAAAAAAAAATAAAAAGATAATCTAAAAAGATGGGAAACAAATATTTCCTAAAACATATAAAATAATAAATGACCAAATGTCGTATTTTTGTGGAATTTTAATACGGAAATGAGTTTCTAATTTATTGTAATAGGAATAATAGTTACGATAATATTTTTATAGATGAATAAATGACAATGATATTTTTATAGATAAATAAATGGCAATAATATTTTTATAGATGAATGAATGACAATAATATTTTTATAGATGAATGAATGACAATAATATTTTTATAGATGCAGAAACTTATTGAACTGAAAACTCGGAAGCCTTATCTATGCAAAGACTAAGAATAATAATAAAAAAAAAACTTATTGAAAAGCTGGGGGTCTTAGCCCCCCTGAAAGAAGTGAATTCGTGGAAAAGACAAATTGAGTTTATCTCCTTTTTTTAATTAGAATGAACTTTAATAGCATCGTTAATTATATTATTTCAGAAGGAAATTAGTTCTGTATTTTTTTTTCTAAGAAGGTAATGACTTGTGCGTGGGTCTCTCTCTCTCTCTCTCTCTCTCTCTCTCTCTCTCTCTCTCTCTCTCTCTCTCTCTCTCTCTCTCTCTCTCTCGATTCTTCAAAGCACGCAACAAGTCTATTAGGGTTTGTTTATGAATTTTTAGTAAATACTAAATAACAATAATGAAAGTAATGGAACATAGAATGAATATTGCCGTGTTGGGTGACAAGTGATAAATCGTAAATTAGGAAATTTAATTAAAGATTTTACATTCCTTTCCCCCATAGTGTTCCTCTAGTTATAGGAGCCACTCCCCCTCCTACTCCCATAGGATCTTTGCACTTTCATTATTATTATTGTTATTATTATTATTTTGAGACGTCACCGCCTACTCCTCAATTCCTGCTTTTTACCCCCGCCAACGAATTTGGGAGGAGGTTATATTTTCGCCCCTGTTTTTCCGTTTCTGTTTTTGAACAACTTCCTAGCCACAATTTTACTCATAGAGTAGTGAAACTTTCGGGGATTAATTGCTATGTTGAAACGGGAAAGTGATTCAATTTTGAAAGTCCTAGGTCGAAGGTCAAGGTTGAGCAAAAGGTCGACTGAATTATCCCTAACCTTAATCATAACTTTAAGTTCACACATGGTTGTCACACAGACTTCAAACTTGCCCCGACCCCATGGGTCATACAGGCTAACAGTTTATTGCAATGACTGCCTGGCCTAAGGAAGATGAGCTGCTGTGGCGGAGGTCTGCCCTCCCAGTGGGCATTTCTGGTATATTCCCTTTTTTTCTCTTCTCCGTTCAGTACGTTCAAGATTA
>NC_090755.1:19163187-19170687 GCF_036898095.1 Palaemon carinicauda | reverse complement strand
CTGTCTTCGAAGGTCTTCGGACGACTTGCTGTTGCATCCTCTATCTAAAAATTCCCTTGTAGTTTTTCCTTATTTCCTTTCCTCACTTGGCTATTTTCCATTTTGGAGCCCTTTGCTTTTAGCATCCTGCTATTTCAACTAGGCTTGTAGCTTAGCAAATAATAATTATAATATTAATAGAAGAGACACATTGCTGGAAATTTAAAATTCATGAACTATTACCAGAGAATGACTGTCTTCGAAGGTCTTCGGAGGATTTGCTGTTGCAGCCTCTATCTAACCGATTAATACTATGGAGATGAAGCCGAATCTCTAATTGAAATCGTGCAAGGGACATCTTGCTCCAATCACCCATTTGTTGCTAGCAGTTTGCGAATAACCGTAAGAAATTACATTTGTATGTGGCAATACTGTGACCCCTCCATTTTTATGACAAAAGTTTAAACGATTCGGGTACTTTCGTAACTGGAAACTTTTGTGTGTGGTGGTGGTGTTTTTTTTTTTTTTTCTCAGCCGAACGGTCTTTAGGGATTCTGAATTTTTTGGATATATCGGTTTCGCTTTTTTAATTTATGGGTATACTGAAAATATCTTCCATTTTAAATTTGGATTTCATTGTCAGACTTGAATAAGATAGATTTAAACTAGATAATTTGGAAAACGCCCACGAAATACATTCGACAATGTCTATTTGAAGAGTAATTATATATATATATATATATATATATATATATATATATATATATATATATATATATATATATATATATATATATATATATATATATATATATATATATATATATATATATGTATGTATGTATGTATGTATATATATATATATTATATATATATATATATATATATATATATGTGTGTATGTAAATATATATATATTATATATATATATATATATATATATATATATATATATATATATATATATATATATATACACATATATACACATATATATGTATATGCAGTTATGGATTGCACATTAAAATAATTCTGTATCTCTTATCTCGGGCCACGATCAGATCCAACATCAATATATTTTTAAAGCTGCCTAATAATCAAACTAAAACAAGAAAAAAAGATGGATTAAATATCCGATGGTTCATTTGAGATGATGGCTATCGATTACTGTTCGCCCAATTACCATTGAAATGTTTAATGCAAAATACGATTCCTGACCCCCCCCCCCCTCCCCCACTTCCCAGCTGATTGCTCCGTGTTGCCGGTGTTAAAATTTCACCCAGGCTAATTACCGTTTATGATCGGACTCCGGATGTTTCGACTCGCTAAATGAAATTTATGATGACTGTTGGTTTGTCCGAAGGCAGTTAATGTGTGTGTGTGTGGGTGGGGGGGGGGGGGCGCTCGCGTGGTCTCAAGTTTTTAGATTTTGCCTGTAAGTTTACTGGATGCAATACAGGGAAAGTTTTTTTTTCGATGGATATTGGCTATTGTTGGCATCGGTTTTGCGTATACGCAAGTTCTCTCAATACAGTGTACTTTTATGTATGACTTTACATAGCTGTTGATTTCCTTATGTTTAAAGGATTCCTCTATGTATGCAAACATCGCTTATTATATCCGTAAAAAATAAGGGCGTATCCAACCTCACCACAGGAACAGAATTAATGACGGAAGAAATATAGAGCTTTAAAACATTTTTAAAAATTATAGAAAAAACCGTTTTAACATAAATACAGAAAATCTACAAAAGACGTTTTTATTGTAAAATGAATAACGGCCAAAGAAATATAGAACTTTAAAACCTTTAGAAATAAATTTGTTTTTGTAAAAAAGTATTAGAATAAATTCAGAATATCTAAAGAAACGTTTTTATTGTAAAATATATAACGACCGAAGAAATATAGGATTTTAAAACCTTTAACAGAATTATATAAAAAAAGTTTTAAAATTGATAGAGAATATCTAAAGAAACGTTTTTATTGTAAAATATATAACGACCGAAGAAATATAGAATTTTAAAACCTTTAAAAAGAATTATAGAAAGAAAAACGTTTTAAAATTGATACAGAATATCTAAAGAAACTTTTTTATTGTAAAATAGATAACGACCAAAGAAATATAGAATTTTAAAACCTTTAAAAAAATATATAGAAAGAAAAACGTTTTAAAATAGATAATCTAAAGAAACTTTTTTTTTATTGTAAAATAGATAAAGCGTGCATGCATCCCCGGGTTGTTCTCACCGCCCCCAAATTAGCTTAACTCCTGGTGTGATGTATCAAAGTTCGTGATGATCGAACTTTTGCAATATCCAGCTTTACGGTTGGGTTGACCCTTAGCATAGACGCCATTGCCTTCGGGTTTTCAAAACTGGGTGAGTTGAATAAGCAAGGTGGTAGTGGCCTACTTTTATTCCTCTTCCTCGTCCCCAGTTACCCTAGTATTTGGCACAAAATACTTAGAAAAATCCTTTGTGCTTCAGATATTGCTTAGGAAAATTGAGGGTTTTTATCTTAAATCTTACTAATAATTCGTAAGATTACCCTAGTATTTGGCACAAAATACATAGAAAAAGCCTTTGGGTCTCATAAATAGCATAGGAAAATTGAGTATTTTTATCGTAAATCTTGCTAATAATTCGTAAGATTTATCCTAACATTTGGCACAAAATACATAAAAAAGGCCTTTGGGTCTCAGATATAGAGTAGGAAAATTGAGGATTTTTATTGTATATCCTGCTAATAATTAGTAAGATTTACCCTAGCATTTGGCACAAAATACTTAGAAAAGGCTTTTGGGTCTTATATATAGCATAGGAAAATTGAGGATTTTTATCGTATATCTTGCTAATAATTGAGGATTTTTTTAGTATATCTTGCTAATAATTGAGGATTTTTATCATATCTTGCCTATAATTCGTAAGATATACCCTAACATTTGGCACAAAATACTTAGAAAAATCCTTTGAGGCTGACATATAGCTTAGGAAAATTGAGTATTTGTATCGTATATCTTGCTAATAATTCGTAAGATTTACCGTAGCATTTTGGCACAAAATACATAGGAAAAGTCTTTGGGGCTGAGATATAGCGTAGGAAAATTAAGGGTTTTTATCGTATATCCTGCTAATAATTAGTAAGATTTACCCTAGCATTTGGCAGAAAATACTTAGAAAAAGCTTTTGCCTCCCAGATATAGCATAGGAAAATTGAGGATTTTTATATTAAATCTTACTAATAATTCGTAAGATTTCCCCTAACATTTGGCACAAAATACATAGAAAAATCCTTTTTGTCTCAGATATAGCATAGGATAATTAAGTATTTGTATCGTATATCTTGCCAATAATTCGTAAGATTACCCTAGTATTTGGCACAAAATACCCGGAAAAATCCTTTGGGGCTGAGATATAGCTTAGGAAAATTGAGGATTTTTATATTAAATCTTACTAATAATTCGTAAGATTTACCCTTGCATTTGGCACAAAATACATAGAAAAATCCTTTGGGTCTCAGATATAGCATACGAAAATTGAGGATTTGTATCGTATATCTTGCTAATGATTCGAAAGATTTACCCTAGCATTTGGTACAAAATACATAGAAAAAGCCTTTGTGCCCCAGATATAAAGCAGGAAAAAAAGATTTTTATCTTAAAGCTTATTGATAATTCTTCTTCTTCTTCTTCTTCTTCTTCTTCTTCTTCTTCTTCTTCTTCTTCTTCTTCTTCTTCTTCTTCTTCTTCTTCTTCTTCTTCTTCTTCTTCTTCTTCTCTCTCTCTCTCTCTCTCTCTCTCTCTCTCTCTCTCTCTCTCTCTCTCTCTCTCATTAAAACACCATTCACCTTACATTTATCCTTTTTCATAAGATTAAGTGTGTTAGAATATAGACTTTCCTAAACGGGTCGAGAAAACTGCCAATAAAATTAAATGTGGTAGATCAATTTGTATAATTTTAATACGACCCAGGACTTCTCAGTGTTTATTAATCAAGCATCATTTAATAGATAATTTCTATATAATTTTTTTAAAATTTGTTAAAAAAATAGACTGCTTGTTCCTTGCCATTGAAAATACCTGCGAGCATAAACATGCTTGCTGCTAATGCGTTTTATGTCTATATACGAACACAGTAAGGCAATATCGGCCGACAAGGTTTGGGCACTTTGCTCTCAGTCTCACCTCGGCTGTAATTGGGATTTACGATCGAGCTCTCGTGTTAGGTCAAGTGTTCTTCCCGAGGGTTATAAATGATATTCATGTGTGTGTGTGTGTGTGTGTGTGTGTGTGTGTGTGTGTGTGTGTGTGTGATTTCTCACTCTCGCTTTTCTCTTGTTAAGTCAAGTGTTCCTTCCGAGTTTTATAAATGATATACATTGCGTGCGTGTTTTTTTTTTCTCGTTCGTTAGGTCAAGTGCTCCTACAAAAGGTTATAAATTATATTCGTTGTGTGCGTGGGATTTCTCTCTCTCTCTCTCTCTCTCTCTCTCTCTCTCTCTCTCTCTCTCTCTCTCTCTCTCTCTCTCTCTCTCTCTCTCGGCTATTTTCGCCAAGTGATAGCCTCACTAGAAAGATTTATAGGCACCTTTCCCATGGTGTTTGGAGAGGGAGAGTTTTGTGATGCATTTTTATTTACATTATATATTTTTTTTTCCATTTCGGCTCTCTGTTATGACTTGTGTATCTGTTTTTTTATCTGTTAATTTATTGTTTACATGAGTTTCTTGGTGGAGTTTCTTTATTTCTGATTTATTTCCTGCATACTTTGCAGTGTTATTTTGCCCGTTGTACGGAAGTATAATTAACCAATATCTTTATTTTCTTTCTTAAAAGAATCGCTTGATATATTCCCATAAATTTCACTTTTAAATTTCGCTTTAACCTTTCTTTATTTGATTTATAAAGGGAAAAAACTGGTTGTGTAATCTAAGTATCGTTATATAGTCCCCCCCCCTCTCTCTCTCTCTCTCTCCTCCTCTCTCTCTCTCTCTCTCTCTCTCTCTCTCTCTCTCTCTCTCTCTCTCTCTCGATATATTCCCATAAATTTTGATTTTAAAGTTTATTTTAACCTTTTCTTTATTTGATCAATAAAGAAAAAAAACTGGTTGTGCAATCCAAGTGTCTCTCTCTCTCTCTCTCTCTCTCTCTCTCTCTCTCTCTCTCTCTCTCTCTCTCTCTCTCTCTCTCTCTCTCTCTCAGAGGTGTATGTCTGTTTGATTACTTTCCTACTATCGTGCAAATCTCCTCTATCATATCTAGAGTTAAATCTTTTTCTCATTGCCTTTTTCTGTACGTGAGAGAAAAAGGATCCCTCTCTAAGGAATCAGGAAACCAGGACGTCGTTGTGGGGGTTTCATCCTTAATCCTTCTGCCGACTGTTATTGATTAAGTGTGTGCTCTTTATGTCTCTCTCTCTCTCTCTCTCTCTCTCTCTCTCTCTCTCTCTCTCTCTCTCTCTCTCTCTCTCTCTCTCCTCTCTCTCTCTCTCTCATTTTGTCTCTCCTTTTCATTGTTTATTCATTGGGTGCAAGTCATGGTTCGTAATAGGTCTGTCTTGTAACAAGAGACTTTTGAGACTTGAAATTAGATATATTTAGGCTTTGTTTATTTTCTGCCTTTCGAACATTTGAAGACTTGCGTTATGCCTTTTGGACATTTGAAGACTGGTTATGCCTTTTGGACATTTGGAGACTTTTATGTTATGCCTTTTGGACATTTGAAGACTTTTTGTTGTATTATGCCTTTTGGACATTTGGAGACTTTTATGTTATCCCTTTTGGACATTTGAAGACTCTGCTATCCCTTTCGAACACTTGAAGACTTTTAATGTTATGCCTTTCGGACATTTGAAGACTTTATGATGTATTATGCCTTTCGGACATTAGAAGACTTGCGTTATGCCTTTTGGACATTTGAAGACTCTGCTATCCCTTTCGAACACTTGAAGACTTGTGTTATGCCTTTTGGACATTTTAAGACTTTATGTTGTATTATGCCTTTTCGACATTAGAATACTTGTGTTACGCCTTTCGGACACTTGAAGTTTTTGTGGTATGCCTTTCGGACACTGGATTTTCTATCATGCGAGTACTTAGTTTTTCTAACACTATTTGAACGTTTTATTTATATTCTGATTATTGAATATTTTGTTCAATTTATGATTAATGATTTATTATGTTTTTCGATTAAATTAACAGTTTATAGTCTTCCATGTGATTTCTTATTTTTTATGGACTTTAAATATAGATTATATTATGACTGATTTTAATATTTATCAAAACATCGTATACGGACTGTATAGTGTATGCCATATGAAATTTACCTTTTCTGCTTAAATCTTATATGTTATTTTTATACACTGAGTACAGTTTATATAATGACTGATTTTGATATTTATCAAAATATCGTATACGGACTGTATAGTGTATGCCATATGAAATTTACCTTTTCTGTATAAATCTTATACGTTATTTTTTATACACTGTATACAGTTCATATAATGACTGATTTTAATATTTATCAAATTATCGTATACGGACTGTATAGATTAAGCCATATGAATTTTTCTGCTTAAATCTTATACGTTATTTTTTATACACTGCGAATACAGTTTATATAATGACTGATTTTAATATTTATCAATATATCGTATACGGACTGTATAGTGTATGCCATATGAAATTTACCTTTTCTGCATAAATCGTATACGTTTAATGCATTGATTTATTATGCATTCAAGTTTTAGCTTATCTGCATATTGGAGGGGAGGTGATTATTTTTTTCTTGATACTCAGACTAATGGATTGGTGATTGACGTGCTTAATAACCTTGAATAAAATGGGTTGGGGGAAATGTCCGAGAATATTATAGTTTGACTTGATAGTTAACTTGCAATAGTAAAGGGGGAATTATTAGGAATATACCGAAAAGCATTTTTTTTTTATCGTAACGAGCATGTCAGAAGCGTGTCTCGTCCCATGCTTTTCAACAGGTTGCAATAGAAAGTGAATTAGAAAGCGAATGATTTGTTTTTCACCTTTTGATTATTCAGACGTGTTGTCTAAATGTGGCTGAGATATTCATAAAGATCTTTTAGTTTCAGCAAATTGGAAAGTTTTACTCTCGAGTTCGTTATACGATTGATGGCTGAATATACAATACTAGCCGAAATCCTTCCTATGTAGAATCAATCACATTGAACGGATTTAATTTAGCTATTCAGATAGCTGGCACATGGGAAGCATACGCAGTTTAAAAAAAAAAAAAACCTAGTTTTAATCAGAAATTCTCCGTGAAAATATACTGTTCAGGCCATATTTCAGTAAAATACAGGCAACCGTAATTCTACCTTATTTTTTTATTATCTTTCACGGTTTGGTGACTGTAACACCACTCATTTACGTCAATATATCCGTTGTTAAAACTGTAAAAATCATGGAATAAATGTTGCCCGGCATTTACCGGGTTTTTATGCAAACTTTTAACAGTGTACGAATGCGGTGGCCTATTGAAAAAGTCCCT
>NC_090755.1:19145210-19162687 GCF_036898095.1 Palaemon carinicauda | reverse complement strand
AGAGAGATTTTAACCTATAAAAAACGACAGGACACAGACCTTGGCATGACTTAGCACAGCCGCCCCCCCCCCCCCCCCCCCCCCCCCCGTAAGAGAACATTGCCCTGTGCCCACGTAATGCAAGCAAGCAGGGGACGAACGAATGAGTTTGGGAAATAATACTTCGTGAAATACAACGATGGCATGTAGCGTTGTTAATTCAGCTGAGGCTAATTAATTGGCGTGATTTATTGTGCTAAGTGTCACCACTTTGCCCCGTCTGGCTCCTAAATGGTCGTCTTTGTGTGAGCTTATTGGCTACACTGCGGCAAGAATTTGAACAGGGAATTTTGTCCGGTGTGAAGGGAATTTTGTCTTTTTTCTCTGGAAATGTCTTAATTGCAGCTGGTCAATTCTTCATATTTTAGTGGTTAATATTGGATATCTTTCAAATAGTTCATCGAAATTCATTCATTGTATCAAGAATTTTATCCTCTCTTGGTGTTTTTTCTTTCATGTCTAGGATTTTGTCTATTTTTCTGACTTGTCTATAATTTTGTCATTTGTTGATGTATTGTCTGAAATGACTAAAATTCTGTCCTTGATATTCTGTCTAAAATGACTAGAATTTTGTCCATCATATTATGTCTGAAATGACTAAAGTTTTGTCCTTTGTATTTTGTCTGAAGTGAGTAGAATTTTGTCCTTGGTATTTTCTCTGAAATTACTAGAATTTTGCCCTGCATATTTTGCCTGAAATGACTAGAATTTTAGTCCTTAATAATTTTGTCTGAAATAACTAGAGTTATATCCTTGATATTTTGTCTGAAATGACTAGAATTTTGTCTTTGATATTTTGTCTGAAATTACTGGAAATTTGTCCTTCATATTTTCTCTTGAAATGATTGGAATTTCGTCTTTGCTATTTTGTCTGAAATGACTAGAATTTTTACTCTAATATTTTGAATGAAATGACTAAAATTTGTCCTTCATATTTTGTCTAAAATGACTTGAATTTTGTCCTTCCTATTTTGTCCTAAATGACTTAAATTTTGTCTTTCCTGTCCTGGAAGTGTCGCCGTGTGAGCATTCATCACCTTAAGAGGGTTAATATGAGATGTCTTTCAAATGTTTGAACGAAGTTATCTCGCAGTATCAGGATTTTTTTGTCCTCTACTGAAGTCATGTCCCAGTTCCGGGTGTCGTAGTAAGAGTCATAATGATCCATTTTCTCTGTAAATTGGTTTAATATATCTTTTGATATCATTACCATTAGAAAAGGATTTTTTTTTCATATTCATGACTTTCGTTCGTCATTTTATGACCAAGGTTTAACATACTGTAGTTATATTGACCATTACCTTAAAATGCTGCTGCTTTTTACCTTAGATTACCTTAAAATATTTTACCAATTTCCTTAAATTTCAAGCTAATAAAATCGAAATTACCTTAGAATTACCTTGAAACCATGAAAATGACCTCAAACTAAGGTAAATACCTTAATCATTTAAACCCGGATTACAGTGGAAACGTGTTCGCCTAGCATTCGCATATCAGCAGATCGATCCCGCTCGGGACCGTAAGTATAAGCTGTTTACTGGGGAGGATACTGCTGTTGTCAAGCACCACAGTGGAGGTTGGACTTGCCTAACTGACGTTCTGGTGAGCTTCTGTTCTGCTGATACTGGAACTGAAACCAGACACGTTTTTCTACTTTAAATGTGCATGAATCAGCCTTAAAAAAGTAATATTGTCTGAATGTGATATATTAATGTTATATATATACATATATATATATATATATATATATATATATATATATATATATATATATATATATATATATATATATATGATATGTATATAATATAATATATATATATATTGTAATTAGCATAATACATACCTAATGAGGAATAATGGAATACTTGTAAAAATATGCTTCTATGTCATGTAATTATAATAATAATCATATTAAGGAAATCATATCCGAATGAAGGTATTTTTTCCCTTGTTAGTGTTTGAAGGGGTGCAGGTGCTGTGAGGGTTATTATGAGGGAAACGATAAAAGTTATAATAATTATATGCGATGGGGACCAAATGATATTGAGAATAATTATAAGTGGTTGTGGAGAGGATGATCAAACGAGTTAATTGCAGAAGTTTATTGTTATTATTATTATTATTATTATTATTATTATTATTATTATTATTATTATTAATATTATTAGTATTATTGTTATTATTATTAGCTAAACTACAATACTAAGGATTTTATAACGTATATGAGATATTTATTTCAATGTTACTCCTTAAAAATTTTATTTTTCCTTGTTTCCTTTCCTCACGGGGCTATTTTCCCTATTAGAGCCCCTGGGATTACAGCATCCTGCTTTTCCAACTATAGTTCATTTCTTTTAGCGATGCATATTTGCACCGACTCGCGGCGGTGCCCTTTTAGCTTGGAAAAGTTTCTTGATCGCTGATTGGTTAGAATTATCTTGTCCAACCAATCAGCGATCCGGAAACTTTTCCGAGCTAAAAGGGGGGGGGCACCGCTGCGAGTCGGTGCAAATCTGCATCGCTAAAAGAAATGGACTATAGTTGGAAAAGCAGGATGCTGTAAGCCCAGGGGCTCTAATAGGGAAAATAGCTCCGTGAGGAAAGGAAACAAGGAAAAATAAAATTTTTAAGGAGAGTAACAACATTAAAATAATTATCTCATATAAATTATAAAATCTTTAACAAAACAAGAGGAAGAGAAACAAGGTAATTAAATAGACAAAGGAAGTTAATCTGAAGTACTTGAAAATGCTTCAAAGTACCGTGAGGTAAGACTTGAAAATGTCTAATGAGTTTAGCTATTCCAATATTATTATTATTATTATTATTATTGTTGTTATTATTATTATTATTATTATTATTATTATTATTATTATTATTATAAGCTAAACTACAACCCCAGATGGAAATGCAAGATGGTATGAGCCCATGTGCTCCAAAAGGGAAAATAGCCCAGTGAGGAAAGGAGGCGCAGATAGAATAGTGTGCCCAAGTGTTCCCTCAAGCAAAAGAACTCTAACCTAAGACAGTGGAAGACCACGGTACAGAGGCTATGGCACTACACAAGACTAGAGAACAATGGTTTGATTTTGGACTGTCCTCACAGAAGAGTTGCTTACCATAGATGAAAAATCTCTTCTACCCTTACCAAGTGGAAAGCAGCTACTGAAAAATTAAAGTTTAGTAGTTTAAACATAAAAAGCTATCAGTTTTCTATTAACTATTTTACTATAAAGTAACGGTAACATTTTAATTTTAGTTGCGTGAGAATTTTTTATGTTGATTTTCATGTTTATGAAAAATTAAACTCAAAAATCTTTTTATACGTATATATTTTTTCGTCATCTATCTAAGGGAAAGACTCTCTCTCTCTCTCTCTCTCTCTCTCTCTCTCTCTCTCTCTCTCTCTCTCTCTCTCTCTCTCTCTCTCTCTCTCTCTCGTGTGCCTCCCAGGAAGTTCTGGTATTGGATATCGGAGTTAAAGAAGTCACGAGATTGTTGGCTACGATGCTATCGGAATTCCTCTATATATACCACGAAGGCTTCATTTGATGATTATCGCCCCGAGTAGTTTGATATCATTCCGACAGATGGGGTTGGTTTTTCAAGGGGGTAAGGGAGGCGTATGTCTTGTGGGGTCTGCTTGCTTATTTGCTTCAAAATCTTGAATTTTTCAGTTTGCTGGTTGCAATTTTAGCTTATTGCTCATGCATTTATATTTATATTTTACCCTCTTTTTTTCGTGTTTATGTGTAGTTTTATCTTGGTTATACTAACATATCGCTGACTATACACACACACATATGTATATATATATATATTTATATATATATGTGTGTGTATATATGTGTATATATATATATATATATATATATATATATATATATATATATATATATATATATATATATATATATATATATATATATATATATAATCACAAAGTTCATTCCCCCATGGGTCGCTGATCCCGAAAATAGCGAATTCGATATTAAGAGATATCCATGGCTTATATATACAGTATATGTATTTTATATATATATAATTATATATATACTATATATATATATATATATATATATATATATATATATATATATATATATATATTAATACACACATATACATATTCACTTTTCTGAGTTGAGATACTTTAACGTGGTGAAAAGATTTGCGTATCGCCATGATCAACAAAACTGTACTAGTCAGGGCCATCCATACTAAGTTAGTTTGCTGTGAACGATTAAACTAAAGTCTCCCACCATCATTGTGGTGATGAAAATGTCCAAACGTCAGACTAGGATAAGGGCTTGTGTAAGGCTTTTTTGCCTTGCTGTCGATTAGAAACTACTGTATTTGTTGTTATTGTGTATGTGTGGGAGTGTGTATATATATATATATATATATATATATATATATATATATATATATATATATATATATATAAATATATATATATATATATATATATATATATATATATAAATATATATATATATATATATATAATATATATATATTTATATATATATATATTTATATATATATATATTTATATATATATATATTTATATATATATATTTATATATATATGTGTATATATATATATATATATATATATATATATATATATATATATATATATATATATATATATATATAGTATACATTGTGTGTGTTCGTGCCTGCGTTTTTCAGTTTTAAAAACAACATGATGAAATGTGAATGCTTGATGAGAGAACTTGTCAACATTTTATGAAACGTTTGATAAATTAAAACTGTAAACTGTTATTTTTATTCGTAAGAGGCAACGTACAAGTATTAGCCTTTAGGCTTTTGAACAAGCCACACTTTTAGTCCCATTGACCTGGTGTGGTTTGTTTGCCTCACCTTATTGCATATGCAGGCCAAAGGGAGGTTATTTTGTTAAGTACCAAGGGGGCTTAAAATGAACATTTTTGTGGGGCCCTTTCCCTTATCCGAATGTGTTTATGGCCCTAATTTTGGGAGGCATAAAGTGTTCTCCATTGGGCAATTTCGGCCCGAATTACAGTACATAACGTTTGGGGTTTGTTTCTTAAATCTGTAGCGGTCCAGGGTAAATGCATGGTTCCTGAGTTCATTTAACAGTACATTTTATTTATTAACTAGCCATGCTTTTATTGATATTATTGTATGAATTTATAAAGTTCTTTGTCCCAGAAAATCTTAGAATAAACGCTTATAATAAGGACACATATACGTAACCTGTGCTTGGTTGCATATAGGTAGTATACTATTGCTCCATTGAACATCACTGCTCATCGGTTGAGCACAAAGTGTTCTTTCCAACATACGTCCTTTTCAGACTTTTCATTTCTCTAATACCACTTCTGTCCTCGCTAAGCATCTGTCTATAATGGGGTTACTTTTTAAAGAAATTATTTCTTGTATAAGATATTCTTTACCTCTTTGGTCGCTGCAACCTCACCATCCTTGTGAGCTAAGGATGGTGGGTTTGGTGCAGCTTATAGGTCTATCTGCGAGTCAATTGCCTGGCCCTCTTAGTCCTAGCTTGGGTGGAGAGGGTGCTTGAGTGGCCTTTAAACCTTGCTTCTCTTTCATAAGCGAAAAATATAAAATCATTTTGTGACTTGAATAAGTTTTCTTGACTTGGGTTCTTGTGACACGTCTTCCCCAATCGTTAATTGTCCACTGGTACAGATCACATATCTCGAGGGTAAGAGTTTACTCACGCACAGGAGATCGAGTCTCGATGTCGCCCATTATCTTCCACGTTATGTCGAGTTGTTTAAGGTTTAAAGGTCGCTCATGAATGGCAGAGGCAAGGGACAGTGACATTGCCCTAGCAATCAGGACAATTTATATGATTAGCGCCCAAGCCTCCTCTCCACCCAAACTAGGACCAGGGAGGGCCCAGGCAGTGGTTGCTGATGACTCAGCAGAGTGACCTGTAGGCTTCCCCAAACACCCCAACCTTAGCTCACAAGGATGGTAAGGTTGCAGAGTTCTGAGCGGGACTCGAACCTCCAACCGGCAAACACCAGGCAGAGACGGTTTACCAGTCAGGCCACAACAACCCTAGATCATAACATGTTATGCCGTGTGTGTGTGTGTGTTGCTGCGTCGCGCTAAATCGATCCATTTCCTATTTTTCCTAAATTGGAAGGGTTATTCAATTTCAAGGTTTGAATTACACTATTTAGTGGTCTTATCTGAATTCATAGTTTTTTTTTTTTTTTTTATCATAACTTCATGGATGACACTTCAGAAGTTTTAAGTTTTATTTGCCTGTGTTTTTGTATGAGATTTCGGATGAGTTTTTTTTTTTCTCTTTAGAAGACATTTGGGGTAAAATTTATGTACATTTAAATGCAGATAGATTGATTGATAGATATCGGTAAATAGCGTAACGACGATTAAATTGAATTTGTCTCAAGATAATTTAAAGAATATACTTATTATTATTATTATTATTATTATTATTATTATTATTACTAGCTAAGCTACAACCCTAGTTGGAAAAGCAAGATGCTATAAGCCCAAGTGCTCCAACAAAGTAAAAATAGCCCAGTGGGGGAAATGAAATAAGGAAACGAATGAACGATATAAGAAGTAATGAAAAATTGAAATGAAATATTTTAAAAACAGTAACAGCATTTAAAACAGATATTGGATATATAAACTATAAAAGGACTTATGTAAGCCTGTTCTGCCGAAGTTGTAATGTCTCCTTGGACCCAACCAGTGAATACTCTGTTTGTGCGTCACATCTGTGGACTCTCCGTTGACCGAAGCGGGCAATTAGTCAAAAAAGAAAAAAAATTAATAAATGAATAAAGGTTTCGGTGAAAAAAAAATTATTTGGTGAAATTAAAAATAAAATCAAGATTTTGGTGAAATAAAAAAGATTCATGATTTCGGTGATTCATGATTTTTTTTAAATCAAGATTTAGGCGAAATCTTAAAAAAATCAAGAATTTGGTGAAATGAAAAAAAAAAGTTTGAAAAAAAAATTATTTCGGTGAAATTAGCTTGAGTTTTTTTTTTCCTCTCTCTCTCTCTCTCTCTCTCTCTCTCTCTCTCTCTCTCTCTCTCTCTCTCTCTCTCAAGATTCTACAAACGCGAGAAAAAAGGTCATTTATCTAAATTGACAAAAAGAGCCGTATCAAAGGAAGTTGTTGTTGTTGTTGTTGTTGTGCTTTTATGCTTTGACATAGACTGGGATTCACACACACACACACACGTTGGGAAACCCCCCCCCCCCCCTCACAGGGGGTTTAGGATTGATGAAGCAGAATTCTGGGCTTAAGATAAAGAGATTGATGATAGAAAAAGCCCCGAAGGAAATAAGCCTCGGGGTGAGAAATTCTCTTTGAAGAATGAGAGATTGATGATGGAACATACTGCTCGGAGACACTGATGTTCATAGAAGAGGAAATTGATGGCCGAGAGTTGACTGAAGTTGCTGAAATATGTCGGCCGAAGAGATTGTAGATCATAAGTAAAGATGGTGGGGGGGGGGGGGGGCTTTGTAACTTAGATGACTTGGGTTTAATCAGTTTGTATTTAATTTATAATACGAGGTGACGTGAAAATTGTATTTTCAAAATGCTTCAGGTTCAAAGGAATTGAATTTCTACAAACTGTGATATTTAGATTATCCTCTGAGGGCTTCAACAAGGATGGTACTTGTTTCAAGTGAAGGATAGTACTGTAGTTTATTATTTACTATTGTACGCGACCCGTCAAGAATGAATGCTAAACATTTAGATAGATACACACACACAAGCCAAGCCATGTAAGTTGCAACTTAGATGGCTTGGTTTTAATCAAGCTGTATTTAATATATTTGATTTATTTAATTGTATTTTCTCAATGCTGCAGATTCAAAGGACTTTATTTTCATTCAAATTCTGATATTTAGATTCTCCTCTGAGGGCTTTAACAAGAATAGTACTTGATTCAAGTGGAGGAAAGTAGTTGATTTATTATAATATACTACTACGCATACAAAGACACTCCAACACCTTCTAAACGCATAACCATGATCCTGAATATAACAGGTACCTCACACGTCTCGAACTGTCAACCTAACCACGCCAGGACTCCTCTCTGCAGGAAGGAAGGACGCTGGTGAATGCTACAAAACACGAACATACGCTACCGGGGTCTAAGCGATGTCATGCAGGGCAGCCGATTGGGATTACTGTCTAAACCAAAGTAAAAGTCCTTTAAAAAGAATGCAACTGTCCTTACCCCATACCAAAAAAAAAGGGGGGGGGGGGGAATAGCACGATGATAGAAGTAGTTATAATATTCTTCAACTATTTTCATCACGAAAAAGACTAAGCAGTCACCAAAGGTCTAAATATCTTTTTTTTTTTTTTTTTTTTAAATCTGCCATCTTCAGTTTTTTTTTTTTTTTTTTTTTTTTTTTTTTTTTTTTTTTTTTTTTTTTTTTTTTTTTTTTTTTTTTTAATCTGCCATCCTCAGTGCATGCTAAACTCTAATCAGAATACTCATGATTCCATCTTTATAAATGGTTAGCGAGAATCTCGAACTGCACCTCATTAGGACTTTGTGTCGTATAGAATTAAAGTCCCGGTTCTCTCCTCCTCGAAATTTAGTGATACTTGGGGTTCCTGAAGAATGCCAGTCTTAATTGTGGGACGGAAATTATTCGCGGAATGAAAGGCGACCCTTATGTAAATGAGTGCTTGAGGGAAAAATGGAATTCTAATTTAAATCTATTTATGCGTCTCTTTCTGATTTTCCTGAAAAAATTTGGAAATTCGTTTTCCTATTCCAATTTTAGCTGATTTTTCAAGGGCAAAATTTCTCTCTCTCTCTCTCTCTCTCTCTCTCTCTCTCTCTCTCTCTCTCTCTCTCTCTCTCTCTCTCTCTCTCTCTCTCTCTCCTCTCTCTCTCTCTCCAAGATTCTACCAACGCGAGGAAAAAGTCATTTATCTGCATTGACAAAAAGAGCCTTATCAAAGGAAGTTGTTGTTGTTGTTGTTGTTGTTGTTGTTGTTGTGCTTTTATGCTTTGGCAATAGACTGGGATACACACACACACACACACACATGCTGGGGGGGGGAAAACCCCCCCCATTTGGGGGTTTAGGATTGATGAAGCAGAATTCTGGGCTTAAGATAAAGAGATTGATGATAGAAAAAGCCCCCGAAGGAAAATAAGCCTCGGGGTGAGAAATTCTCTTTGAAGAATGAGAGATTGATGATGGAATATACTGCTCGGAGACACTGATGTTCATAGAAGAGGAAATTGATGGCCGAGAGTTGACTGAAGTTGCTGAAATATATCGGCCGAAGAGATTGTAGATCATAAGTAAAGGTGGGGGGGGGGGGGGCTTTGTAACTTAGATGACTTGGGTTTAATCAGTTTGTATTAATTTATAATACGAGGGGTGACGTGAAAATTGTATTTTCAAAAAGGGGGGCGGCGGGAACTGTGCAACTTAGATGGCTTGTGTTTAATCAGTTTGTATTTAATTTATGATACGAGGTGACGTGAAAATTGTATTTTCAAAATGGGGGGGGGGGGAACTGTGCAACTTAGATGTCTTGGTTTTAATCAGTTTGTATTTAATTTATAGTAAGAGGTAACTTGAAAATTGTATTTTCAAGATGCTGCAGGTTCAAAGGAATTTAATTTCTACAAACTGTGATATTAGATTATCCTCTGAGGACTTTAACAAGGATGGTACTTGTTTCAAGTGAAGGATAGTAGTTTATTATATACTATTGTACGCGACCTGTCAAGAATGAATGCTAAACATTTATATAGATACACACACACAAGCAAGCCAAGCCATGTAAGTTGCAACTTAGATGGCTTGGTTTTAATCAAGCTGTATTTAATATATTTGATTTATTTAATTGTATTTCTAAATGCTGCAGATTCAAAGGAATTTAATTTATTCAAATTCTGATATTTAGATTCTCCCCTGAGGACTTTAACAAGAATGGTACTTGATTCAAGTGGAGGAAAGTAGTTGATTTATTATAATATACTACTACGCATACAAAGACACTCCAACACCTTCTAAACACATAACCAGGATACTGAATATAACAAGACACATCACACGTCGCGAACTGTTGACCTAAACCGCGCCAGGACTCCTCGCTGCTAGGAGGAAGGACCCTGGTGAATGGTACAAGACGAATATACGCTACTGAGGTCTAAGCGATGTCAGGCAGGGCAGCTGATCGTGGCTACGGTGTAAGCCAAAGTAAAGTCCTTCAAAAAGAATGCAACTGTGCTTACCCCATACCTAAAATAAAGGAAAACTGCACGATAATAGAAATAGTTATAATATTTTTTCAACTATTTTCATCATAAAAAA
Organism: Palaemon carinicauda; assembly: GCF_036898095.1. Taxonomy (NCBI): domain Eukaryota; kingdom Metazoa; phylum Arthropoda; class Malacostraca; order Decapoda; family Palaemonidae; genus Palaemon; species Palaemon carinicauda. Next base: position 19,152,275 of record NC_090755.1, on the reverse strand, counting down.
GACTAAGCAGTTACAAAGGTCTAAATATTTTTTTTTTTTTCAAAAGCAACTGTGCTTACCCTATACAAATGGAAAAAGGCACGGTAATAAAAGAAGTAGTTATAATATTGTGTAACTATTTTCAGTTTTTAAAACACTAAGCAGTTGCCGAAGATTAAATATATATATATATATATATATATATATATATATATATATATATATATTATATATATATATATATATATATTTTTTTTTCTCCAAAATCGGCCATCTTCAGTGCATGCCAGAGTCTAATCAGAATACTTATAATTTCATCTTTATAAATGGTTAGCGAGAATCTCGAACTGCACCTCATTAGGACTTTGTGTCGTATAGAATTAAAGTCCGGTTCTCCTCCTTTCGAAATTTAGTGATACTTGGGGTTCCTGAAGAATGCCAGTCTTAATTGTGGACGGAAATTATTCGCAGAATGAAAGGCGACCCTTATGTAAATGAGTGCTTGAGGGAGAAAAATGGAATTCTAATTTAAATCTATTTATGCATCACTTTTCTGATTCTCCTCAAAAATTTGGAAATTTATTTTCCTATTCCAATTTTAGCTGATTTTTCAAGTGCAAATTTTCTCTCTCTCTCTCTCTCTCTCTCTCCTCTCTCTCTCTCTCTCTCTCTCTCTCTCTCTCTCTCTCTCTCACACGTTTTATGCTTTCATATTTTCTCCGTTCTTCCTCTTGAGGTTAAATGTTTCTCTCTCTCTCTCTCTCTCTCTCTCTCTCTCTCTCTCTCTCTCTCTCTCTCTCTCTCTCTCTCTCTCTCCTCTCTCTCGCCTGCTCCTCCTTCCTTATTCTTCGTCTTCCTTCACCGTCTCCTTATTATCTCTCCTTCTTGTCCTCCTTCTCTTCCTTATTCTTGACTTCCTTTTCCCTCTCCTTATTATGTCTCCTTCATGTCCTCCTTCTCTTATTATTTTCTTCCTCTTCATTTTCCTTAATATCTTGCTTCTCAAACTCTTCCTCATCGCCTCCATCCTCAAATTCTTATTAATCTTTACTTTCCTCCTCTTCCTATCTTAACCTTCGTACTCTCTTTACTTCTCTTACTCTTCAGCTTTAGTCCCGTCTTCCTCCTGCTCCTCTTTATCCTCGCTTTCTTCCGGATCGAAAACCGTGAGACAAGAGGAAAGGAAGTCGTCATTAGAGCCTCCGTAATGAGGAGAATGGGTCGACATATTCGATATTCGAGACACTGTAATTTTCTCCTTTGTTCAGACTAGATTTCGAGGAATACCGCCTGCAGTGTGACTTGCGTAGCGCACTGTAGGTGGTAATGGAGGTGAATTATATTCCGGACGTAATTGTTCCTTTGACTGCATCCCTATCGTCTTTTAAAGGTTTAAGGTTTACAGACCGTACATGAATGGGAGAGGCAAGGGACAGTGGTATTGTCCTATCAAGCAGGACAATGCCCTAGAAACTGACCATATATGCATATGTTCAGCACCCAGCTAGGACCAAGGAGGGTCAGGCAATGGCTGCTGATGATTCAGCAGATAGAACTATAGGCTTCCCCCAAACCCCCATCCTTATCTCACAAGGATGGTGAGGTTGCAGCGACCAAAGAAACTAACGAATTTGAACTATTGGCTTATTGCAAGAGTCCCTGCCTAGCGCTCGCTGGAATGGGGTTCGAGTCCAGCTCAAACTCGATAGTTTCTTTAGTGTCTGTAACCTCACCATCCCTGTTAGCTAAGGATGGGGGATCTAGGAAGCCTATAGATCTAACTCTTGAATCATCAGCAGCCATTGCCTGGCCCTCCCTGGTTCTAGCTTGGGTGGAGAGGGGCCTTGGGTGCTAATCATATATATATATATATATATATAATATATATATATATGTATATATATATTTATATATTATATATATATATATATATATATATATATATATATATATATATATATATATATATATATATACATATATATATACTTAGTCTCAAGGGCATTGTCCTGCTTGCTAAGGCGATGTCACGGTCCCTTGTCTTTGTCATTTGTGAGTGGCCTTAGAACCTGTAAAACTTCTATTGCTCTCTTGTTTACATTTAAGAACAACCTACTGTTCGTTGATATCCCTAAAACATTAAAATTTCCAATGTGTCAAAGAATTTAATCATAAAGAAATTTTCTTCATGATATCTTTCTAAGGATAACGTATGTAGCAATAACAATGATGATTTTCCCCAAAGCTTTTTTTCTCATCACTTTCAAGGTAAGCTCTATGGCTACGAGTATCCTTTTTATTTTTTCTTTGATAGCGTATAGTCAATCTTTGCAGTCTTGATTAATGATTAGATTTTTATAAAACTCTACGGGTATGGTGCACATAGTTTCAGTTATGAAGCTTTGGCTATTTAAAACAAGACTGGGAAATCTAACCCGAAACCATCCCTGTCTAAGGATACTTCTCCCCAATATTTACATCTCATCTCCTCTATATATAAGCGCGATGTTTATCTTTAAAAAATATTCGTAAATATCCTTACGAAGCTTTTGTGTGTAACTATGATGTAAACATAAACTAAGAACCAGGGTTGTGGTGGCTGATGTGGTAACGTCCCTGACTGGAGAACGCCAGACTGGGGTTCGAGTCCCCCTCAAACTCGTTAGTTCCTTTGGTCGCTACACTCACCCATCCTTGTGTGCTAAGGATGGGGGATTTGGGGGAGCTAATAGGTCTATCTGCTGAGTCATCAGTAGCCTCCTTGGTCCTAGTTTGGGTGGAGTGGGGGGCCCTTGGGCGCCTGATCATATGTATATATGGTCAGTCTCTTGGGCATTGTCCTGCTTGATAGGGCAGTGTCACTGTCCCTTGCTTCTGCCATTCATCGAGCGGCCTTTAACCTTTAAACCTAGAACATAATCTTGTCGAAGATAACAATGTTCAGAAGGTAACAATCGGGATGAGGGCAACGTTCAGATTTTAGGGTGAACGTAAATGCATGAATAATGTTGAAGGTAGTCGATCGTAGTGTAAATAACGTCGGCGGGGAAAGAACGTGATCTCTCGATCCCCGGAGAGATTATCCACTGTTTAGACAGGATCAGCGTCTATGCCGTGTTTCGAGTAGGGCTTAACTTGTGATGATTTAGGCCTAAGCACTTAAGGAAATTTAAGGGGCCTTGGTTGTAATGAACAAAGCCTGCAAGTGTGAGTCTATTTCTTAAGATCAAAGTCTCCAAGAGTTGCTGTTCTTATAGTAATTTATCTTAAAAGTAAAGTAAGACTTATCTCTCTCTCTCTCTCTCTCTCTCTCTCTCTCTCTCTCTCTCTCTCTCTCTCTCTCTCGTAGCATTATGGGAAGTTCATTCAAGTGTAAGGCAAATGTTTGATTCTCTTCATTTCCGTAGTTGTCATTTACTATAGGCATAGTCTCGCTGCAGCTTCATTACTGTTTTCCTATTTAGATATTTTTCAGTACTTGGTACATCTACATACTAGCTGTATTGTCGTCTACCATTGATATAAATGATTGTATATAATTGTATACAACTATGTATTACTAAAGCAGGTAACTACTTTTATTACACATATCCCTTTATATTATGTTTGAGTATCAGTAAAGAAGCTAACTATTTTTACTACATATTCGTTTTTACAACTATTTGTGAGCATCACTAAAGCTACAGCTAACTACTTTTACTATACATAGATTTTTTTTTTTCAACTATTTAGTGATCATCACTAAAGCAGCTAACTACTTTTACTAAACCATATACCTTTATACAACTATTTGGTAAACATCACAAAAGCAGCTAACTACTTTTACGACGCATATACTTTTATACATCAAATGTTCTGTTTCGCTAAAGCAGCTATCTGCTTTTAATACCTTCTCGGCAATATGCTATGTATGGCGTTAGGTCGGTAACTAACTTCCTACATACAATGTTGTATTATCACATTAATATTTATGATATATTCGAAAATTGTGGTGCTTATTTATTACATATATTAAAGGATGAGGTGAAAACGTATAATTTTCATTTACAATAGCTTTTATATTCTGTATATTTTATATATGGAAGATCCAATTTTATGTTGTTGCTGTTCTTAAAATATTTTATTTTGATTTTTCATTATTTTTCTTGTAGTTTATTAATTTCCTTATTTCCTTTCCTCTCTGGGCTATATTTCCCCGTTGGAGCCTTTGTGCTTATAGCATCATGCTTTTCCACTTAAGGTTGTAGCTTAGCTAGTAATAATAATAATAATAATAATAATAATAATAATAATAATAATAATAATTCACAAGACTTCTTTTCGCTTATATACATGCATTTTAGCTAATCCTCTGCCTTCATATATCACGACGCCGGAAACTTTCTCCTAAATTGAAAAATGAAGATTAATAATGCATACATATGATAAAGGAGCGCTTCCAGATATGGCGAACTTACACATTTTTTTTTTTTTTTAAACCTCACGAGTTTTTTTTTTTTTAACCTCACGAGTTTTTTTTTTTTTTTTAAACCTCACGAGCACTGAGGAATGTACGCATCATGTGCCTTTATGAGCGTCTACCATGTTAATATGCAAGGGCTTCTGAAGCTACATGTCGGGATTAACGATGTTTCCACATTTTTTTTTTTTGAACGTGGAATTATCTTGTATAATATACTTTAGATGACCTTAACCTTTTTTTTCTAGCTACAGTCATTTTCATAAAAAAGGGTAATGTCTCTTTACAAGTTTTTGAATTTAGTCGTTTTTTGCTGCATAGTCCTCTACTGGAGATCGTATTACTGCAGATGTGTATTGATGATAATAGTTATGATGTTTATGTTCCATGCTACACCCACATTATACTGTATATACTACTATACGTAACCCGTCAAAATTACCCCTAAATATTTAGATAGATATGCGCACCACATATTCAACCCTTTTCTCTCTGGGTACCCTCTCTCACTGAGGGACGGGGAAGGACCGTGTAGTTTTACGTCTGGCAATGGTGATGAGTGTGATCGGATGTATATGTATGTATATGTGGTATATATATATATATATATATATATATATATATATATATATATATATATATATATATATATATATATATGTGTGTGTGTGTGTGTGTGTGTGTGTGTGTGTGTGTGTATGTATATGTGTGTGCGTGCATTTGTATGTAAATTGGGTTTACACGAATGGGTGTTCGTTATGAAACAGGAAACGTTTATCTTGATAGATTTAAAAGGAGGAAAGCTGTGATATATATTAGACTAAACCCAGCTTTTGATAGAATCTATATAACAGCAGTGTTCAAGGTGTTGACAATGCAAGTTATAGAAGGCGAGTTGTTTAGAACGATTTAAGGTTTTCTTAATGGAACCAAAACGTATTTTAGAATATGTAACAAGAGAAGGTGCCTCGTTCGGTGTAAGATTTGGACTTGGTGGATCCTAGAAGGCGTATTTTAATCAGATATTGTCGTCATTACTTTAAAACTTTAAAATCTTGACAATCGTAAGCAGCTCTTCAAGGAGAAGGACACTCCAAAATCAAACGATTGTTCTCTATTCTTGGGTAGTTGCCATAGCCTCTACCATGGTCTTCCAATGTCTTGGATTAGAGTTCTCTTTCTTTGAGGGTACACTGGGAGATGCTGTTATATTTTATTTCTCTTCCTCTTGTTTTTTGAAGTTATATAACTTATATGTGAAGGATCTAATTTAATGTTACTGTTCTTGAAAGGTTAGATTTTGATTGTTTATTCTTCTCTTGTAGTTTGTTTATTTCCTATATTTCCTATCCTCACAGGGCTATTTTCCCTGTATGAGCCCTTGTACTGATAACATCTAGCTTTTCTAACTAGGGCTATAGCCTAGCTTGTAATAATCGGGGACATACTTTTAAAATTATTGCTGTTTTTAAACACGGTTTTATTCCATCTAATTCCAGCTGTACGATATACTTTACATTTACTTTTAGGGATTTATTTCTTGCCCTCCACCAAACACTAAAGGTCTGTTCAGGCGGGCCTTGGTGTGTGAAAAAATAATTTCTTTCCAGTTAATATTTTGCTCTGTATCGTTATCAGTTATTTCGCTAGCATTTGTATTCAGGCTTAATAGTTTTCAGGTCACTATTATAACACTTTCTAAAAGATAAGTCTTCAGGGTTTTCTTGAAAGCTGCCACATTATTGCTATTCTAACATCATGCTTCTAACATCATACAGAAATAAATTACGTACATTCCCGTGAATGCTGCCGGAGAATTTTTCCAAACCAGTTTGTGCTACTTATGTTAAAGAGTCACGTACACCATTTCAACTTCGAAGGTTGATGGCGGAACAGTCATGCTTTCGCGGAATATTAACGGAGAGAAGAACTAGTTCCGCTTGGTAATGACGTAGAACAAAGCTCAAGGGATTTAGAAGTTTTCCTAGAGGTCAGAAAGTCCTTGTCCTGCTAGATTGCATTAGGAGGAAGGTGTTCACGAGCTCCATATTGTTAGTTATTTCGTTTTCGAATGGGTCAAATTGTTTCGAATCCCGTACACGACTTGACCCCGGGAAGAAAAAGCAAAATTAGATCTAGATATTGTCGTGTCTGTTTATTAGTTGTGAAATTTGCACCTGGTTTGACGGCGTAGTGGCCAAACTAGCACTTGCTTTGGCGATATAGTAACTAAATTGGCATTTTATAACGGTTGTACCAATTAAATTTGCAATTTTTTTTTTTGACGGTGTAGTGGCAAAATTTGCATTTTTTCTAGAGGGTATAGTGGCGAAATTTGGACCTGTTTTGACGATGTACTGGCCAAATTTGCACATGTGACGGTGTAGTAGGGTGTAGTAGCGAAATCTGCACTTTTTTTTGACGGCGTAGTATCCAAATTTGCACTTACTTTGACGATTTATTGGCCAAATTTGCATTTGATTGTAGATGGTAGTATATTTCAGATAGGAAAAGTTACATGTAAAATTACACTTACCACTTCTACTAACGCAGCAATTAAGTATAAAATTAATTCAACAATCCCATCCGGATGCCACTTTGCAAAAACTCCCGCCTTGAAATTAATG
>NC_090755.1:19125210-19137710 GCF_036898095.1 Palaemon carinicauda | reverse complement strand
TAGAAAGTTTAAAACTCGTAGCTCCATAGCGGTGAAGTGAAACACTCAAATTAGGCCTCCATCAACATCTATGGTGCCCCTAGAACCCCACGGTCCAGCTCCTCCTTCAGGCAGATGGTGTGGTGTCCGTGTACCCGGTCACAAATGCAACATGACACCCTGTCCCTCCCACAATTCCTCTAGCGGGCTGAAAGCCCGCCCTAGGGAAGGAGCCGTACCGTCCAAGCGTCACTACCAACACCTCCTACGGGTACACGAGGAGCACTTCGGGTGTAATCCTTCCGAAGTCGAGCTGTGGATTTTGAAGACGCTCTGTGTTCTCGTCCAGGACTCGGCAGTGTCCGATAGCTTCTTGAGGGAGGTCAAGGCTTTCTCCAGAGACGTTGTCCAGCGACTGGAATACCAAAACGTTCCTTTTTGGGCCCCCTGTCCTCCTGGAAAGGCCTCCCCGGCCTGGGGTATCAGTAGCCTCAGTGAAATTCTAGCTTCAATATCGGATAAGCTTCCTGTTTTAATCGTCATGCTGTGCTACGTAAGTAATCATTCATATTAATCTGGTGTTCAAAGAAAAAAAAAATCTTTTTTCTTCCTTATTAATTGTGATTTTGTTACGTGAATTTCATATTGTTCTGCTGTTCATCGAGGGTTATTATAAAATTCTCAAGATTATTGTATTTGCCATTGCTACATGTGTCTTCTCGGCTGTTTCAAACAAATATGCCATTTGTTGACGCAACGTAAGTACTCACTTTATTATTCTAGTGTTGTTTATAATTTTCAGTTTCATTCAAATATGTTCAACACTTGTGTAAAGTTTTCAGAGTTTTTTATATAAATGTGCTCAATACATGTAACTTAAAGTGGTGCTGTTTACATAATTTTATTTGTCTGTTGTTTACCAGCAACATTATATACGTAATCTTCTAGAGAAATGTACTCATCATTCATAATCTTTTAAAGTGTGTTACAAAAGAGTATCATATTGTTTGCTTTAGAGGAGACTTCCTAAAAAGGCGTTCTTTATGTATTTTAGAATCTTCTTTCATTACTTCGCTTATTTTGATATAAAGTAGTAAACAAAAGAATGTTGCTTCACATACAGGCGTATTTGCTCTCTTAATTAGACGGATTTTTTTTTTGGGGGGGGGTTATTTTTCCTCAAAAGAATTTTTAATGCTAAACTGACAAGTCAGCAATTGATTGCCTAAGACTGAACACTCTCTCTCTCTCTCTCTCTCTCTCTCTCTCTCTCTCTCTCTCTCTCTCTCTCTCTCTCTCCCTCTCTCATTCCTGTTTGCTGAGTAATTTGTAGTCCACTCTGATAGCTATCTTTGTGGAAAGTTTATTAGTGGATTACATCCCCCCCACTTTAATGCTCCTCCCTAGCTTTCCCCCCTTCTTCATCATCTCACAGGCCATTCCCCCTCATCTCCTAGATCCCCCCCTCCCTCCTCATCCCCCAAGGCCTTTCCCCCTCATCTCCTAGACCCCCCCCCCTTCCTCCTCATTCCCCAGGCCCTTTCCCCTCATCTCCTAGATCCCCCTCTTCCTCCTCATTCCCCAGGCCCTTCCCCCTCATCTCCTAGATCCCCCCCTTCCTCCTCATTCCCCAGGCCCTTCCCCCTCATTCTCCAGGCCCTTCCCCTCATTGCCCAGACCCCCCCCCATCCTCCTCATTCCCCAGGCCCTTCCCCCTCATCTCCTAGGTCCCCCCCCCCTTCCTCCTCATTCCCCAGGCCCTTCCCCCTCATCTCCTAGATCCCTCCCCCTTCCTCCTCATCCCCCAGGACCTTCCCCCTCATCTCCTAGATCCCCCCCCACTTCCTCATCATTCCCCAGGCCCTTCCCCCTCATCCCCCAAAGGCTCTTCCCCCTCATCCCCCAAAGGCTCTTCCCCATCCATTCCCCAGGTGAAAATGTTGTCGGAACCGAGTGGAAGAATGCTGTGCCTGTTACACGCCCTTGCCTTGTTTGATAGCATCCTCAGAGATCTGAGGGAGTTGGGCCTTTCATCCTCTCGGGTTCTACCTGCAATAGAAGAGATTAGGTGGGATTCTGTATGCCAATACGGAAGGGATCACGGGCGGATTACGACCCGCCCTCAAGGGCCGTTTGTAATTGCTTGTTCTGAAGGTTGTGTGTGGGCGTCGTTGCTTGTTTCATGCTTGCCTGAATGCGTTGTGCGAGTACTCTCGTGCTTGTGTTTTGTGGCCGGTGTGTTTCGTCGGAATGGAAGCTTTGATATTTAGGACTGATTTTTGAGTATCAATTTTGTTTACATAATAGACACAAGAGCCCAGTAAATATTGCTAAATACTTGTATTTAATACTAGTATTTTAGAGTACTCCTCGTGCTTGTGTTTGTGGCCGGTGTGTTTCGAGAGAATGGAAGTTTTGATATTTAGAACGGATTTTGAGTATCAATCTAGTTTGCATAATAGACACAAGAGCTCAGTAAATATTTTTAAATGCTTGTATTTAATGCTAGTATTTTAGGGTGCTTTCTTGCTTGTGTTTGTGGCCAGTTGTGTTTCGACTGAATGGAAGTTTTAGATATTTAGAACTGCTTTTGAGTATCAATTTTGTTTACATAATAGACACAAGATCCCTGTAAATGTTGCTAAATACTTGTATTTAATACTAGTACTTCAGAGTGCTCTCTTGCTTGTATTTGTGCCCAGTGTGTTTGGAAGTTTGGGTATTTAGAACCGGTTTTGAGTATCAATTTTGTTTGCATAATAGACATAGGAGCCCAGTAAATATTGCTAAATACTTGTATTTAATACTAGCATTTTCCTCTTATGTTTAGAAGCTTTCCACAAGTAGTCCCCTGGGTTTTTAAGAGTAATTCAACCTTTCCACTGAATTATTCTTAGACGTTCATAGAGCTGACTATATAGATTTATTCTGAAACGAAGGAAATTGAAAGAAATTTAGAGACAAATAAATGAAAACGGTTGAAAAATAGACACAGAAATTCATAACAATCTTTGATATAATGATTTTTTTTTATATATATTACGAAATCATTAGATCATTTTCAGCAATACCACAAGAATATTCCTTTTCCAGCTCTTTAAATATTCAAGTTTCTCTTTCGTTTTGAAAAAAATTGAAGACGCATTTTAAAAGAAAAAATTTCTGTTTACTTATTTTTAGCCTACCCCTTTCTCATGCATTTTCTCTAGCTCTTTAAATGTTCAAGTTTCTCTCATTTTCAAACACTGAAGTCACATTTTAAAAGAAAAGATTATTTTTTAGTTATCGTTAGCTTACCCCTTTCTTATGTGGGTGGGGTTGCTAGCTTCTTCTTAGTCAACCATTAACATATTGGACAATCTTCAGGAATAACTTTGTTATTCAAGCCCTGGCCTCCAGATGCAGAGTGAGGTCGGGTATATTGAAGTTCAGATATCTTGTGTTGCTTCAAGTGAATGAAGAAGTACCTGGATTTTAGCTTTTATTTGTAAATAGAAAATGGAGTATTGTTCCTGCAGCAAATTCTTCATCATGACTGATTTATTTTGAGTTTTCTGGCATCCTGACTTCTAAGGCCATTGACGCCGATATAGTTTGTTATGAATAAGGAATAAAAGGAACTTGAATTTAAAACCATAAATAAGCGAAGTTTTCTTAATAGAAGTTAAATATCTTTCAAAAGAACTGCTTTTTAAATAAATCTGAAACTACCACTGGCATAGTACCGACACATCCTGCCCAAGAATCTTGGCAAGGATGTACACAATCCTCACCATAGAGGATCATAAAAACAGTCAACTAACTACTTTTATTAATCTCACCTTTCCAAATGACCCAGGGAAAATTAAACCTTTGCACTCTACCTTTCAGATTTTGAAAGCTAAGCCTTAAATTACCACACACCTACAAATTGCCGAACTAGCGGGTTGTATATAGGAAAGGGAGGGGGTGGGAATGGTTGAATCCGTGCACGTGTGTGTGCATATCTATCTAAATATTTAGATTTCTTTTTTGACGGCTCGGGTACACTACTTGAGAATATGAAATGAAGGAAAGTAAACTCTCCCTTAACCTTATATGTTTAACAAGATTTTAAAGACGACATTTTCATAGATCTTAATTTCTGTTACATCTTAAATACAGGTGAATTGTAGATTATGAGGAAGATTTGGAAATAGCTAATTCATTTCGAGTTTCCAGTATAATTAGTGTTTCATGGGCAGCCAGTGGGAGGGACCTGCCCTAATGAGCACCACCGAAAGCTGCCACAGCCTCGTTTGGCTGCCTGATGGATAAAAAATACTCTGGCCTGGAAACTGGAAACTGGGAGAATTACTCGAAGCTCTGGTGGAGTAACCCTTCCCCCCCTCTCTCTCTCTCTCTCTCTCTCTCCTCTCTCTCTCTCTCTCTCTCCTCTCTCTCTCTCTCTCTCTCTCTCTCTCTCTCTCTCTCTCAAGGATGCTATCGACTTTTTTTTTCATTTGACTTTATTCTTCAGTCCAAATTTTTTAAGAGTACCTGACAATATCTCTCTCTCTCTCTCTCTCTCTCTCTCTCTCTCTCTCTCTCTCTCTCTCTCTCCTCTCTCTCTCTCTCTCTCTCTCTCTCTCTCTCAAGAATGCTATCTACTTTTTCATTTCATTTGACTTTATTCTTCGGTCCGAAATTTATTTTAATTGGTTATATATTCACTAGACTAGAGTACGCGACCCGTCAAAAATGACGTCTAGATATTTAGATAGATATGCACGCGCACGCACCCATCCTCTCTCACCAGGGTATGACTACTTCACCCCCCCCACGAGAGGTTTGGGGAGAGACCGAGTAGTTATACGTCTTGTAATGTTGCTGAGCGTATACAGTATGTGTGTATGTATATATATATGCATATATTATACGTGTGCATATATATATATATATATATATATATATATATATATATATATATATATATATACATAAGTATATATATACATATATACATATATATATATATATATATATATATATATATATATATATGCACATACATATATATAAATACATATGTGTATATGTTCTTTGTTCTTTAAATATTTATCTCTCTCTCTCTCTCTCTCTCTCTCTCTCTCTCTCTCTCTCTCTCTCTCTCTTTTCTAAATATATATATATATATATATATATATATATATATATATATATATATATATATATATACTATATATATATATATATATAATTATATACTATATGTGCGTATATGTATATATATAACTTATAACTTCTTAAAAAACTCAAAATTGAGAGAGAGAGAGAGAGAGAGAGAGAGAGAGAGAGAGAGAGAGAGAGAGAGAGAGAGAGAGAGTTAGTTGGCCTTGGACACAGCTGTTAATGTAAAAGACAGTAAAGATACGAACAACATATAAAGAAAAAGACGATGAAAACAAAATACCTTTTCCCCTGAGGCGTGACCCTCTTGTGTGCAGTATTGCAATCGTTGTTGGCTGCATGTGAACTTGTGAACTCTCTTTTAACAATATTTGTTATTGAAAGAGATAAAACGAAAGACTAAAAGAGCATGGTGCTTTGGCTTGGACCGTCACTGCACACAAGTGTTTGGTGTTGTGGTTTTCTCGTGAATTGATGGTTGTTTATATATTGGTTTCCTTTTATTATTATTATTGTTATTATTATTATTATTATTATTATTATTATTAAATGCTAAGCTACAACCCTAGTTGGAAAAGCAGAATGCTATAAGCCCAGGGGCCCCAACAGGGAAAATAGCCCAGTGAGGAAAGGAAATAAGGAAAAATAGAATATTTTAGGAATTAGTAACATATTAAAATAAATATTTCCTATCTAAACTATAAAAACTTTAACAGAACAAGAGAAAGAGAAACTAGATAGAAAATTGTGCCCAAGTGTACCCTCAAGCATGAGAACTCTAACCCAAGGCAGTGTAAGACCATGGTACAGAGGCTATTAGGGTTTATGGGCCACAGCTTTGTTTTAAGAAGTCTTTTGTTTATTGAAATTGACATTTGCAATTTTATTTAAGAATAGGGGTGTAAGTATGATAGCGGCCACCTGTATGTATGATTACGGCTAACTAAGAGTACGGCAGTGGAAGGGGGGTTGCAGGGTCGTTAGCCCCCTCCCCCATTAGGTAAGTAGGTGAGGCCATGGCTTGTAGGTTAGGTTAGGTTAGGGGGAAAATTTACGTTAGTTGATGGCAATTTTTAAACTAAATTTGAGGTACTGGACATTGATATACAAAGGCTCCTAAAATGTTTTTTTGTTATATTCCTTAACTTTTAATCATTATAATCTTCTTCATACTCAGCAGCTGATATATAAATGGAATTATTATTCCTGGCATGATTTAATAATTGGTCAGAAAGTTGTGGGTGGGGTTTTCTGTTTACCTTTTGTAATGTAAGGTACTCGCAGTTAATACCTCTTGCCTTAACCTTGTTTTTCTTCATATTCTTTCCCAACGTCATCCCTACATGATTAAGGGGTCGGTTGCCTGATGCGTCCTCTTCCACCTTAACCATCCAATCTGAAATACAGAATCGTGCTAAAGTAAATGATGCTCCCCATTGTTATTATTATTATTATTATTATTATTATTATTATTATTATTATTATTATTATTATTATTATTATTAGTTAACCTACGACCCCTAGTTGGGAAAGCAGGTTGCCTTAAGCCCAAGGGCTCCAACAGGGAAAAACAGCCCGGTGAGGAAAGGAAATAAATAAACTATCCATGAGAAGTAATAAATAAAGAATATAAAATACTTTAAGATGAGTAACAATGTTAGAATATATGTTATATTTAATCTGTAAAGAGAGACTCACTCGTGTCAGCCTGTTCAACATAAAAACATTTGTTGCAAGTTCCACCGATTCCACATCTCAGTTAGGAAGATCATTCCACAATCTGGTTACAGCTGGAATAAAACTTCCAGAATAATGTATAGTATTAAGCCTTATAATGGAGAAGGCAAGACTGTCAGAATTAACTGCATACCTTTAGTCCATTTCTTTTAGCGAGTCATATTTGCACCGACTTGCAACGGTGCCCTTTTAGCTCGGAAAAGTTTCCTGGTCTCTGATTGGTTAGAATTATCTTGTCCAACCAATCAGCGATCCGGAAACTTTTCCGAGCTAAAAGGGTACCGCTGCGAGTCGGTGCAAATATGACTCGCTAAAATGGACTATAGTACAATGTCTGGTTTATCTTTATCAATAAATAGTGTATTTACTAAACCTTTACCCTTACTGTCAGTGTCATAGCCGAAAGACTACACACTTATCCCTGATTTTATTAATTTCAATATAGGTGTCCTATTACCGCCCCATTATGCAAAATGGGATAGGATTGCATGGGTGGATATCTCGCTGTGGGAGGAAGTGGCTGCTTCATTTATTTCTCATTTGTATTCAAGGCTTGTAGTGGTAAACGTTGTTAATATATATATATATATATATATATATATATATATATATATATATATATATATATATATATATATATATATATATATATATATATATATATAACAATATGGATACAAGATTGAACTTGAGTGCGTATCCTGATATATATATATATATATATATATATATATATATATATATATATATATATGTGTGTGTGTGTGTATGTATGTATATATATTCTGTATACATTATATATATATATATACATATATATATATATATATATATATATATATATATATATATATACACACACTGGACAACAACAATAACAAATGCCGTAGTTTCCAGTCCACTGCAGTACAAAGGCCTCGGACATGTCTAATGGTTATATCAGGGGTTTGGAAATTTTCATCACACGCTGGCGAATGCAGATTGATGATGGTGGGAGACTAGGAAATGATGATGGTGGGCGACTATTCTGATCGCTTACAGCAAACTAATCTAGTTATATGTGGCCCTGCCTTGTATAGCTTTGCTGATCATGGCAATACACAAACCCTTTGGTTTATTGTGTGCTAGCTCACCTTTACGTTAAATGTGTTCGTGCCCTTACCTTGTTAATTATGATGTCATATCATTTCCTCTCTTCGGTCATATACACCTGTGCGACCTGAGTTATGCCTCTTATTTCAGATATCTACATTAACGGCCCTTCAGGTACAGCCGACCATAAACTTGGGTGTAGTAGATAGCCACAGCTGTTGGTGGGGGGGGGGGGGGGGGGGGGGCTGCTTGGGGGGTGGGGGTGGGGAGGGGGAAGGCAGGTATCTTCCTTGTCTTTTTGCCATTATTTCTCTTTTATCAGCTTTTGGAATTTTCCTCCCTCTATTTTTTTACCCCGTTTTTTAGCCATCGGTAGCTGTGCTAGCATATATTCTCTCTTTCTTTTCCTTCGTTCGCTTTGAAGAACATTCTATTCCGTCTCGAATATTACTTTTAATTCAAAGGAATTTTCCACTCTTGCTACCCTTGTCTTTATTTTGTTTTATTCCATCTAATTTCTCTTCTTCTTGTTTTATTAAAGTTTTTATAGTTCATATAGGAAATATTTATTTTAATGTTACTGTTCTTATTTTATTTATCCTTGTTTTCTTTCCTCACTGGGCTATTTTCCCTGTTGGGGCCCCTGGGCTTATAGCATCCTGCTTTTCCAGCTAGGGTTGTAGCGTAGCAATTTGATAATAATAATAATAATAATATTAGTATAATAATAGTAGTAGTAATAACACTGAACTATCATATTCTCTCTCTCTCTCTCTCTCTCTCTCTCTCTCTCTCTCTCTCTCCTCTCTCTCTCTCTCCTCTCTCTCTCTCTCTCTCTCTCTTTTTTTCTTTAAGGCTCGATCATATTTTTGGTTTTCCTTTCCTATTTTGTTGCAATTTTCATTTTTTCTTATATTAAAGTGGTAAGTTTAGAAGGTTTTTGTGTGTGAGGGCAATTTTTATAATTACTTGTCCCATTTTCATTTACGTTTCGCGTCTCTTCTTGATTTGCGTAAATACGACCTGAAATAGGAAATACAATTTTCAAGTGTGGGAACTCCAGAATTGCAAAAATAGGTTGCACAGTACCAAATTGTATTTAACTTTTCAGTTTTCCTTTTAGAAATGTCCCGGATTTTATATCGTGGGACATAAAAATTGTATTTTTTTTTTTCGGGACGTGGAATTACTCCAAAACCTCAGTCAGTATTAGCGTTTGAAAATTACTCCTGGAAGTTAGGTAAGAGAGCATGTTGATTATAGTTTTTTTTTTTTATTCAACTATCAACTAAATGAATACCTTTCGAAAACCATCATTGGCTCTTTTGAATGTTTTTTTTTTTTTTTTTTTTTTTTTTTTTTTTTTTTTTTTTTTTTAGCTTGATAGTATTTGCGTTGCTTCTTTCTAAGCTTTAGTAAAGCGGTAATTTATTTAATCTCCAAAATTGCGTAAGGTCCAAGTTGTGGAATCTAGCGAGATTCAAAAGAGAAGTTTTTATTTTACTTTCTACCGACGCAGTTTAATTTGTTTAGCAAACTCAAAAAAAGCTCGCCTACGCCTTTTCCAAGTTTAATCAGATATTTTGGGAGATAGCAACGTTGAAATCAGACATTTTCTTGGTTTGCAATATGTATTCCTATTACACGTGTTTGACAGTAAGTCGCCATTCACCTCAATTACAGGTGATAGAGAGATTAAGAAGTCTCTTCTTCTTGTGTGGTTTTTTTTTTTTTTTTTTTCAGATTCCATTAATTTTCTTAATGAGGATTTCGAGAAAGGATCGCCTTTTGTAATTGATGATACTTTAAAAAAAATAAAATTGTCGTTATTTCTTCAGTTATTGCAGTTTTCATTCTTTTATTGTTTAAAGAGAAATTTTGTTCTTGGATTCCGTTCTTATACTCTTGTATAAAGATTTTTACCCATATTTTATTTTTTATGTTTGAACTTTTAGATGGATTTTTGCTAAAATGTCTCCAGATATTAATGATTGAATTTACTTTGGTATTTTTGTAAAGTTAAATCTTCATATTATTATTATTATTACTACTACTACTACTACTACTACTACTAGCGAATCTAAAACCCTGGTTGGAAAGGCATGATGCTATAAGCCCAAGGGCTCCAACCGAAAAAAATTGCCCATTGAGGAAAGGAAACAAGTTAATAAACTACAAGAGAAGTAATAACAATCAAAATAGAATATTATAGGTTCATGAACGACATTAATTAGATATTTTATATATAAACTATAAAAAGTTCATAAAAACAAGAGGAAGAGAAACAAGATAGAAATAGCGTGGCCGAGTGTACCCTTATGCGATAGTTTATAGGAACACGAGATTTCACGTTATTAAGGGTTGATGTAGAGTAATCCAGATTTATCGGTATTTTGCAATTTACTGTAAGATTCTTATTACGGGAAACTTGGAACTGTGAATTTGCGTCCGTTCGCAAATTGAATTTTCCTACGCAATAGACTTTTTTTTTTTTTTTTTTAAGCAATTTTCTACCTCCCCTCCCCCTTCCTCCTCCCCCTCCCTTCCCCTTCCCCCTCCCCCTCCCTTCCTCCTCCCCCTCCCTTCCCCTCCCTCCTCCCCCTCCCTTCCCCTGCCCTCTCCCCCTCCCCTTCCCCCTTCCCCCTCCTCTCCCCCCCTGCCCCCTCCTCTCCCCCCTGCCCCCTCCTCTCCCCCCTGCCCCCTCCCCCCTCCCCTCTCCCCCCTGCCCCCTTCCCCTCCTCCCCCTGCCCCTTCCCCATTCCCCCTCCCTCCCTCTCCCCCTCTCTCTCCCCCTCCCTTTCAGTGGCTGTCTTTGAAGCGATTTAATGACCTCGTTTTCAATCATGGCTGTATTATTTCTCTTGGCCCAACTAAGAGAGTTGATGTCTGACCTTATTTTCGTCATGTACCAAAATTTTTCTAACTTATGATTTTTGTATTGCTCATTTTTCTTAGGATATTTTATTTTTGTTTTTATTCTATATTTTTACTTTTAGGATATTTTATTTTTACTTTGTAGATAATTTTACTGTTTTTTTTTTTGTTTTTTTTTGTGTGTGTGTGTGTAATTCTAGTTATGTCTGTTATGTATTTAGGCCTCTTTTTGCAACAGTTAGTATTTCATAGATGCTAGACATTTCTCTCTCTCTCTCTCTCTCTCTCTCTCTCTCTCTCTCTCTCTCTCTCTCTCTCTCTCTCTCTCTCTCTCTCTCATAATTTTATGATAACTGTTGGGTGAGGTTTGTGGAAATCCCTTTATCAATTGGAATTGCTTTGGAAAAGTAAATTTTCATTAAAAATTCCAACATACGAATAGTTTTTTTATGAGAATGCATGGCGAGATTTTGTCAGATTTTCAAATTTCGATTTGGTTTTCATTGTTGTAATACAGTTTAATTTCAAAATATGGGGACAAAAAAGAGAAAAAAATTAACTTATCAAAATCTTGAAGGAAATATTTTTCCAATTTCAAATGCGTATTTTCTTATGTACCCCCCCCCCCCCCTCCCCCCCACTCGCCTTCTATTTCCCTAGACAGGGAATTCCAGGCAAATACTATTTCCCCGATATCGTCAGAATGACCCTGCATTAAGATCTGCCGATTTCCAAAGTCACGTATTTCGTTTTATCGGAGGTTTTTCATTCAAGATTAATCTTTCAATGCTCCGATCTCTCTTGCGTTTCTTTACAGCCTCCTAGCTAGTACAGTGGTAAAGTGTTCGCCTAGCATTCGCATGGCAGCAGATCGATCCCCGCCCTGGACCGTGAGTTTAAAGCTGTTTACTGGGGAGGCCACTGCTGTGGTTAGGCACCGCAGTGGTGGGGTTGGGCTTGCCCGGCTGACGTTCTGGTGAGCATCTATTCTGTTGAAACTAGAAATGAAACCAGATATCTTTAACCCTGCCCAGGACTGTGAGTTTAAGCTGTTTACTGCGGAGGACACTTTTGTGGTTAGGCACCACAGTGGGGGGTTGAGCTTGCCCGGCTGACGTTCTGGTGAGCATCTATTCTGATGAAACGAACTGAAACCCAATATCTTCAAACGTTTTGTATATTTTTATTACCTTTAGATGTTGTTATTGAGGCATTTTTCTCCTTTTAAGAGTAGAATTTGATCGTTATTTTCATAAGGTTCTGGTAAATAGCCTTACGGGTTTCCATTCCGGAGGCAAAGGTCACATCAAAAGTACTTTTTCCCCTTTAATAATGCGCCGGGGAAAGATATTATTCCGTCTTCGTTTCTTTGAGAATTCTGGAACGATAATAGCACATTCTGAAAAGAATAAAGAGAATATTATCACCGTCTTTATAACCTTTCTGGATAGTTTTTATCACCCTAGTTACGTCTAAAGCGTCATTTTAACCTAGTATGTTTTTAAACTAGCGATTAGAAACAGGAGTTATGTAGTCATTCAACGAACAACCTTGAGAAGAGTTAAAGGATAAAGGTGTCTTGTTTCAGTTCCAGTTTCATCAGAATAGATGCTCACCAGAACGTCAGCCGGGCAAGACCAACCACAGCACTGGCCTCCCCAGTAAACACC
>NC_090755.1:19098928-19118928 GCF_036898095.1 Palaemon carinicauda | reverse complement strand
AAGCCTTACTTAATACCGAATGATCCTTTCATTTCTATACTCCAAATCCATCCATTTAAAAATTCCACGATAACACCAGGTTTCCAGGCGTGAAAGCACAACGCGTCTCACAAGGACGCAAGCACACGCAAGCACACACAAGCCGACAAAGGGCCCCCTCTTCCAAAACCTATTCGTCAGGGGCTTACGTCCCGACAAATTTGCCATTCACCGGCTTAACAAGCAAGCTCCTGCCAGCATTCAAAGGATACCAAAGGATACAAAGTCTCGTTTAGCCGACGGAATGAGAAAGCAGCCGCGTCTAATTCAAACATATAAAATTGAAAATGATTGAGGGGGACAAAAATGCGGCGAGGAAAAATGACAGCTCATGTGGGCCATTCCCGGCCGGCTTTCCCGGTTTCGGGTCTGCAGTCCTGCTGCATCAAGGATAAAAGATATTCGGGCATTAATTTCAAGGCGGGAGTTTTTGCAAAGTGGCATCCGGATGGGATTGTTGAATTAATTTTATACTTAATTGCTGCGTTAGTAGAAGTGGTAAGTGTAATTTTACATGTAACTTTTCCTATCTGAAATATACTACCATCTACAATCAAATGCAAATTTGGCCAATAAATCGTCAAAGTAAGTGCAAATTTGGATACTACGCCGTCAAAAAAAAGTGCAGATTTCGCTACTACACCCTACTACACCGTCACATGTGCAAATTTGGCCAGTACATCGTCAAAACAGGTCCAAATTTCGCCACTATACCCTCTAGAAAAAATGCAAATTTTGCCACTACACCGTCAAAAAAAAAAATTGCAAATTTAATTGGTACACCGTTATAAAATGCCAATTTAGTTACTATATCGCCAAAGCAAGTGCTAGTTTGGCCACTACGCCGTCAAACCAGGTGCAAATTTCACAACTAATAAACAGACACGACAATATCTAGATCTAATTTTGCTTTTTCTTCCCGGGGTCAAGTCGTGTACGGGATTCGAAACAATTTGACCCATTCGAAAACGAAATAACTAACAATATGGAGCTCGTGAACACCTTCCTCCTAATGCAATCTAGCAGGACAAGGACTTTCTGACCTCTAGGAAAACTTCTAAATCCCTTGAGCTTTGTTCTACGTCATTACCAAGCGGAACTAGTTCTTCTCTCCGTTAATATTCCGCGAAAGCATGACTGTTCCGCCATCAACCTTCGAAGTTGAAATGGTGTACGTGACTCTTTAACATAAGTAGCACAAACTGGTTTGGAAAAATTCTCCGGCAGCATTCACGGGAATGTACGTAATTTATTTCTGTATGATGTTAGAAGCATGATGTTAGAATAGCAATAATGTGGCAGCTTTCAAGAAAACCCTGAAGACTTATCTTTTTAGAAAGTGTTATAATAGTGACCTGAAAACTATTAAGCCTGAATACAAATGCTAGCGAAATAACTGATAACGATACAGAGCAAAATATTAACTGGAAAGAAATTATTTTTTCACACACCAAGGCCCGCCTGAACAGACCTTTAGTGTTTGGTGGAGGGCAAGAAATAAATCCCTAAAAGTAAAAGTAAAGTATATCGTACAGCTGGAATTAGATGGAATAAAACCGTGTTTAAAAACAGCAATAATTTTAAAAGTATGTCCCCGATTATTACAAGCTAGGCTATAGCCCTAGTTAGAAAAGCTAGATGTTATCAGTACAAGGGCTCATACAGGGAAAAATAGCCCTGTGAGGATAGGAAATAAGGAAATAAACAAACTACAAGAGAAGAATAAACAATCAAAATCTAACCTTTCAAGAACAGTAACATTAAATTAGATCCTTCACATATAAGTTATATAACTTCAAAAAACAAGAGGAAGAGAAATAAAATATAACAGCATCTCCCAGTGTACCCTCAAAGAAAGAGAACTCTAATCCAAGACATTGGAAGACCATGGTAGAGGCTATGGCACTACCCAAGAATAGAGAACAATCGTTTGATTTTGGAGTGTCCTTCTCCTTGAAGAGCTGCTTACGATTGTCAAGATTTTAAAGTTTTAAAGTAATGACGACAATATCTGATTAAAATACGCCTTCTAGGATCCACCAAGTCCAAATCTTACACCGAACGAGGCACCTTCTCTTTTACATATTCTAAAATACGTTTTGGTTCCATTAAGAAAACCTTAAATCGTTCTAAACAACTCGCCTTCTATAACTTGCATTGTCAACACCTTGAACACTGCTGTTATATAGATTCTATCAAAAGCTGGGTTTAGTCTAATATATATCACAGCTTTCTCCTTTTAAATCTATCAAGATAAACGTTTCCTGTTTCATAACGAACACCCATTCGTGTAAACCCAATTTACATACAAATGCACGCACACACATATACATACACACACACACACACACACACACACACATATATATATATATATATATATACACATATACATACATATACATCCGATCACACTCATCACCATTGCCAGACGTAAAACTACACGGTCCTTCCCCGTCCCTCAGTGAGAGAGGGTACCCAGAGAGAAAAGGGTTGAATATGTGGTGCGCATATCTATCTAAATATTTAGGGGTAATTTTGACGGGTTACGTATAGTAGTATATACAGTATAATGTGGGTGTAGCATGGAACATAAACATCATAACTATTATCATCAATACACATCTGCAGTAATACGATCTCCAGTAGAGACTATGCAGCAAAAAACGACTAAATTCAAAAACTTGTAAAGAGACATTACCCTTTTTTATGAAAATGACTGTAGCTAGAAAAAAAAGGTTAAGGTCATCTAAAGTATATTATACAAGATAATTCCACGTTCAAAAAAAAAAAATGTGGAAACATCGTTAATCCCGACATGTAGCTTCAGAAGCCCTTGCATATTAACATGGTAGACGCTCATAAAGGCACATGATGCGTACATTCCTCAGTGCTCGTGAGGTTTAAAAAAAAAAAAAAAACTCGTGAGGTTAAAAAAAAAAAAACTCGTGAGGTTTAAAAAAAAAAAAAAATGTGTAAGTTCGCCATATCTGGAAGCGCTCCTTTATCATATGTATGCATTATTAATCTTCATTTTTCAATTTAGGAGAAAGTTTCCGGCGTCGTGATATATGAAGGCAGAGGATTAGCTAAAATGCATGTATATAAGCGAAAAGAAGTCTTGTGAATTATTATTATTATTATTATTATTATTATTATTATTATTATTATTATTACTAGCTAAGCTACAACCTTAAGTGGAAAAGCATGATGCTATAAGCACAAAGGCTCCAACGGGGAAATATAGCCCAGAGAGGAAAGGAAATAAGGAAATTAATAAACTACAAGAAAAATAATGAAAAATCAAAATAAAATATTTTAAGAACAGCAACAACATAAAATTGGATCTTCCATATATAAAATATACAGAATATAAAAGCTATTGTAAATGAAAATTATACGTTTTCACCTCATCCTTTAATATATGTAATAAATAAGCACCACAATTTTCGAATATATCATAAATATTAATGTGATTAATACAACATTGTATGTAGGAAGTTAGTTACCGACCTAACGCCATACATAGCATATTGCCGAGAAGGTATTAAAAGCAGATAGCTGCTTTAGCGAAACAGAACATTTGATGTATAAAAGTATATGCGTCGTAAAAGTAGTTAGCTGCTTTTGTGATGTTTACCAAATAGTTGTATAAAGGTATATGTTTAGTAAAAGTAGTTAGCTGCTTTAGTGATGATCACTAAATAGTTGAAAAAAAAAAATCTATGTATAGTAAAAGTAGTTAGCTGTAGCTTTAGTGATGCTCACAAATAGTTGTAAAAACGAATATGTAGTAAAAATAGTTAGCTTCTTTACTGATACTCAAACATAATATAAAGGGATATGTGTAATAAAAGTAGTTACCTGCTTTAGTAATACATAGTTGTATACAATTATATACAATCATTTATATCAATGGTAGACGACAATACAGCTAGTATGTAGATGTACCAAGTACTGAAAAATATCTAAATAGGAAAACAGTAATGGAAGCTGCAGCGAGACTATGCCTATAGTAAATGACAACTACGGAAATGAAGAGAATCAAACATTTGCCTTACACTTGAATGAACTTCCCATAATGCTACGAGAGAGAGAGAGAGAGAGAGAGAGAGAGAGAGAGAGAGAGAGAGAGAGAGAGATAAGTCTTACTTTACTTTTAAGATAAATTACTATAAGAACAGCAACTTCTTGGAGACTTTGATCTTAAGAAATAGACTCACACTTGCAGGCTTTGTTCATTACAACCAAGGCCCCTTAAATTTCCTTAAGTGCTTAGGCCTAAATCATCACAAGTTAAGCCCTACTCGAAACACGGCATAGACGCTGATCCTGTCTAAACAGTGGATAATCTCTCCGGGGATCGAGAGATCACGTTCTTTCCCCGCCGAACGTTATTTACACTACGATCGACTACCTTCAACATTATTCATGCATTTACGTTCACCCTAAAATCTGAACGTTGCCCTCATCCCGATTGTTACCTTCTGAACATTGTTATCTTCGACAAGATTATGTTCTAGGTTTAAAGGTTTAAAGGCCGCTCATGAATGGCAGAAGCAAGGGACAGTGACACTGCCCTATCAAGCAGGACAATGCCCAAGAGACTGACCATATATACATATGATCAGCGCCCAAGGCCCCCACTCCACCCAAACTAGGACCAAGGAGGCTACTGATGACTCAGCAGATAGACCTATTAGCTCCCCCAAATCCCCCATCCTTAGCACACAAGGATGGTGAGGTTTGTAGCGACCAAAGGAACTAACGAGTTTGAGGGGGACTCGAACCCCAGTCTGGCGTTCTCCAGTCAGGGACGTTACCACATCAGCCACCACAACCCTGGTTCTTAGTTTATGTTTACATCATAGTTACACACAAAAGCTTCGTAAGGATATTTACGAATATTTTTTAAAGATAAACATCGCGCTTATATATAGAGGAGATGAGATGTAAATATTGGGGAGAAGTATCCTTAGACAGGGATGGTTTCGGGTTAGATTTCCCAGTCTTGTTTTAAATAGCCAAAGCTTCATAACTGAAACTATGTGCACCATAACCGTAGAGTTTTATAAAAATCTAATCATTAATTCAAGACTGCAAAGATTGACTATACGCTATCAAAGAAAAAATAAAAATGGATACTCGTAGCCATAGAGCTTACCTTGAAAGTGATGAGAAAAAAAGCTTTGGGGAAAATCATCATTGTTATTGCTACATACGTTATCCTTAGAAAGATATCATGAAGAAAATTTCTTTATGATTAAATTCTTGACACATTGGAAATTTTAATGTTTAGGGAATCAACGAACAGTAGGTTGTTCTTAAATGTAAACAAGAGAGCAATAGAAGTTTTACAGGTTCTAAGGCCACTCACAAATGACAAAGACAAGGGACCGTGACATCGCCTTAGCAAGCAGGACAATGCCCTTGAGACTAAGTATATATATATGTATATATATATATATATATATATATATATACATATATATATATATATATATATGATTAGCACCCAAGGCCCCTCTCCACCCAAGCTAGAACCAGGGAGGGCCAGGCAATGGCTGCTGATGATTCAAGAGTTAGATCTATAGGCTTCCCTAGATCCCCCATCCTTAGCTAACAGGGATGGTGAGGTTACAGACACTAAAGAAACTATCGAGTTTGAGCTGGACTCGAACCCCATTCCAGCGAGCGCTAGGCAGGGACTCTTGCAATAAGCCAATAGTTCAAATTCGTTAGTTTCTTTGGTCGCTGCAACCTCACCATCCTTGTGAGATAAGGATGGGGGGTTTGGGGGAGCCTATAGTTCTATCTGCTGAATCATCAGCAGCCATTGCCTGACCCTCCTTGGTCCTAGCTTGGGTGCTGAACATATGCATATATGGTCAGTTTCTAGGGCATTGTCCTGCTTGATAGGACAATACCACTGTCCCTTGCCTCTCCCATTCATGTACGGTCTGTAAACCTTAAACCTTTAAAAGACGATAGGGATGCAGTCAAAGGAACAATTACGTCCGGAATATAATTCACCTCCATTACCACCTACAGTGCGCTACGCAAGTCACACTGCAGGCGGTATTCCTCGAAATCTAGTCTGAACAAAGGAGAAAATTACAGTGTCTCGAATATCGAATATGTCGACCCATTCTCCTCATTACGGAGGCTCTAATGACGACTTCTTTCCTCTTGTCTCACGGTTTTCGATCCGGAAGAAAGCGAGGATAAAGAGGAGCAGGAGGAAGACGGGACTAAAGCTGAAGAGTAAGAGGAAGTAAAGAGAGTACGAAGGTTAAGATAGGAAGAGGAGGAAAGTAAAGATTAATAAGAATTTGAGGATGGAGGCGATGAGGAAGAGTTTGAGAAGCAAGATATTAAGGAAAATGAAGAGGAAGAAAATAATAAGAGAAGGAGGACATGAAGGAGACATAATAAGGAGAGGGAAAAGGAAGTCAAGAATAAGGAAGAGAAGGAGGACAAGAAGGAGAGATAATAAGGAGACGGTGAAGGAAGACGAAGAATAAGGAAGGAGGAGCAGGCGAGAGAGAGAGAGAGAGAGAGAGAGAGAGAGAGAGAGAAACATTTAACCTCAAGAGGAAGAACGGAGAAAATATGAAAGCATAAAACGTGTGAGAGAGAGAGAGAGAGAGAGAGAGAGAGAGAGAGAGAAATTTGCACTTGAAAAATCAGCTAAAATTGGAATAGGAAAATAAATTTCCAAATTTTTGAGGAGAATCAGAAAAGTGATGCATAAATAGATTTAAATTAGAATTCCATTTTTCCCTCAAGCACTCATTTACATAAGGGTCGCCTTTCATTCTGCGAATAATTTCCGTCCCACAATTAAGACTGGCATTCTTCAGGAACCCCAAGTATCACTAAATTTCGAAAGGAGGAGAACCGGGACTTTAATTCTATACGACACAAAGTCCTAATGAGGTGCAGTTCGAGATTCTCGCTAACCATTTATAAAGATGAAATTATAAGTATTCTGATTAGACTCTGGCATGCACTGAAGATGGCCGATTTTGGGAGAAAAAAAAATATATATATATATATATATATAATATATATATATATATATATATATATATATTTAATCTTCGGCAACTGCTTAGTGTTTTTAAAAACTGAAAATAGTTACACAATATTATAACTACTTCTTTTATTACCGTGCCTTTTTCCATTTGTATAGGGTAAGCACAGTTGCTTTTGAAAAAAAAAAAAATATTTAGACCTTTGGTAACTGCTTAGTCTTTTTTATGATGAAAATAGTTGAAAAATATTATAACTATTTCTATTATCGTGCAGTTTTCCTTTATTTTAGGTATGGGGTAAGCACAGTTGCATTCTTTTTGAAGGACTTTACTTTGGCTTACACCGTAGCCACGATCAGCTGCCCTGCCTGACATCGCTTAGACCTCAGTAGCGTATATTCGTCTTGTACCATTCACCAGGGTCCTTCCTCCTAGCAGCGAGGAGTCCTGGCGCGGTTAGGTCAACAGTTCGCGACGTGTGATGTGTCTTGTTATATTCAGTATCCTGGTTATGTGTTTAGAAGGTGTTGGAGTGTCTTTGTATGCGTAGTAGTATATTATAATAAATCAACTACTTTCCTCCACTTGAATCAAGTACCATTCTTGTTAAAGTCCTCAGGGGAGAATCTAAATATCAGAATTTGAATAAATTAAATTCCTTTGAATCTGCAGCATTTAGAAAATACAATTAAATAAATCAAATATATTAAATACAGCTTGATTAAAACCAAGCCATCTAAGTTGCAACTTACATGGCTTGGCTTGTGTGTGTGTATCTATATAAATGTTTAGCATTCATTCTTGACAGGTCGCGTACAATAGTATATAATAAACTACTATCCTTCACTTGAAACAAGTACCATCCTTGTTAAAGTCCTCAGAGGATAATCTAAATATCACAGTTTGTAGAAATTAAATTCCTTTGAACCTGCAGCATCTTGAAAATACAATTTTCAAGTTACCTCTTACTATAAATTAAATACAAACTGATTAAAACCAAGACATCTAAGTTGCACAGTTCCCCCCCCCCCCATTTTGAAAATACAATTTTCACGTCACCTCGTATCATAAATTAAATACAAACTGATTAAACACAAGCCATCTAAGTTGCACAGTTCCCGCCGCCCCCCTTTTTGAAAATACAATTTTCACGTCACCTCGTATTATAAATTAAATACAAACTGATTAAAACCCAAGTCATCTAAGTTACAAAGCCCCCCCCCCCCCACCTTTACTTATGATCTACAATCTCTTCGGCCGATATATTTCAGCAACTTCAGTCAACTCTCGGCCATCAATTTCCTCTTCTATGAACATCAGTGTCTCCGAGCAGTAATATTCCATCATCAATCTCTCATTCTTCAAAGAGAATTTCTCACCCCGAGGCTTATTTTCCTTCGGGGGCTTTTTTCTATCATCAATCTCTTTATCTTAAGCCCAGAATTCTGCTTCATCAATCCTAAACCCCCAAATGGGGGGGGGTTTTCCCCCCCCAGCATGTGTGTGTGTGTGTGTGTGTATCCCAGTCTATTGCCAAAGCATAAAAGCACAACAACAACAACAACAACAACAACAACAACAACTTCCTTTGATAAGGCTCTTTTTGTCAATGCAGATAAATGACTTTTTCTCGCGTTGGTAGAATCTTGGAGAGAGAGAGAGAGAGAGAGAGAGAGAGAGAGAGAGAGAGAGAGAGAGAGAGAGAGAGAGAGAGAGAGAGAGAGAGAGAGAGAGAGAGAAATTTTGCCCTTGAAAAATCAGCTAAAATTGGAATAGGAAAACGAATTTCCAAATTTTTCAGGAAAATCAGAAAAGAGACGCATAAATAGATTTAAATTAGAATTCCATTTTTCCCTCAAGCACTCATTTACATAAGGGTCGCCTTTCATTCCGCGAATAATTTCCGTCCCACAATTAAGACTGGCATTCTTCAGGAACCCCAAGTATCACTAAATTTCGAGGAGGAGGAGAACCGGGACTTTAATTCTATACGACACAAAGTCCTAATGAGGTGCAGTTCGAGATTCTCGCTAACCATTTATAAAGATGGAATCATGAGTATTCTGATTAGAGTTTAGCATGCACTGAGGATGGCAGATTAAAAAAAAAAAAAAAAAAAAAAAAAAAAAAAAAAAAAAAAAAAAAAAAAAAAAAAAAAAAAAAAAAAAAAAAAAAAAAAAAAAAAAAAAAAAAGTCGAAAATGGATAGCTAGGATAATTTCTTCCAGTAGGCAGGGGAAGGGACAGAGAGACGATTTGAACGAATGCAAACACCCTTATTTTGAAAAAAATGAAATCTGGGGAGCCCTATTTTCAAAAAATGATAGAACCTTCGTCATCCTCTCCGCCGTCTTCGTGGTCTTCGTCTTCCTCGTCTTCGTGTGCGTCGTCTTCGTGTGCGTCGTCTTTTTCAAGTAGGCAGAGGAAGGGACAGAGATACGATATGAATGGATGCAAACACCCTTATTTTTAAAAAAATTAAACCTGGGGAGCCCTATTTTTTAAAAAATGAAAGAACATTCGTCGTCGTCTCCGTCGTCTTCGTGGTCTTCGTCTTCATCGTCTTCGTGTGCGTCGTCTTCGTCTGCCTCGTCTTTTTCAAGTAGGCAGAGGAAGGGACAGAGAGACGATATGAACGGATGCAAACACCCTTATTTTTAAACAATGAGATCTGAGTGACCCTATGAAAAAAAAAAAAAAAAAAAAAAAAAAAAAAAAAAAAAAAAAAAAAAAAAAAAAAAAAAGAGTCGAAAATGGATAGCTAGGATAATTTCTTCCAGTAGGCAGGGGAAGGGACAGAGAGACGATTTGAACGAATGCAAACACCCTTATTTTGAAAAAAATGAAATCTGGGGAGCCCTATTTTCAAAAAATGATAGAACCTTCGTCATCGTCTCCGCCGTCTTCGTGGTCTTCGTCTTCCTCGTCTTCGTGTGCGTCGTCTTCGTGTGCGTCGTTTTTTTCAAGTAGGCAGAGGAAGGGACAGAGATACGATATGAATGGATGCAAACACCCTTATTTTTAAAAAAATGAAACCTGGGGAGCCCTATTTTTAAAAAATGAAAGAACATTCGTCGTCGTCTCCGTCGTCTTCGTGGTCTTCGTCTTCATCGTCTTAGTGTGCGTCGTCTTCGTCTGCGTCGTCTTTTTCAAGTAGGCAGAGGAAGGGACAGAGAGACGATATGAACGGATGCAAACACCCTTATTTTAAAAAAAATGAAACCTGGGGAGCCCTATTTTTAAAAAATGAAAGAACCTTCGTCGTCGTCTCCGTCGTCTTCGTGGTCTTCGTCTTTATCGTCTTCGTGTGCGTCGTCTTCGTCTGCGTCCTCTTTTTCAAGTAGGCAGAGGAAGGGACAGAGAGACGATATGAACGGATGCAAACACCCTTATTTTAAAAAAATGAGATCTGAGTGACCCTATAAAAAAAAAAAAAAAAAAAAAAAAAAAAAAAAAAAAAAAAAAAAAAAAAGTCGAAAATGGATAGCTAGGATAATTTCTTCCAGTAGGCAGGGGAAGGGACAGAGAGACGATTTGAACGAATGCAAACACCCTTATTTTGAAAAAAATGAAATCTGGGGAGCCCTATTTTCAAAAAATGATAGAACCTTCGTCATCGTCTCCGCCGTCTTCGTGGTCTTCGTCTTCCTCGTCTTCGTGTGCGTCGTCTTCGTGTGCGTCGTCTTTTTCAAGTAGGCAGAGGAAGGGACAGAGATACGATATGAATGGATGCAAACACCCTTATTTTTAAAAAAATGAAACCTGGGGAGCCCTATTTTTAAAAAATGAAAGAACATTCGTCGTCGTCTCCGTCGTCTTCGTGGTCTTCGTCTTCATCGTCTTCGTGTGCGTCGTCTTCGTCTGCCTCGTCTTTTTCAAGTAGGCAGAGGAAGGGACAGAGATACGATATGAATGGATGCAAACACCCTTATTTTTAAAAAAATGAAACCTGGGGAGCCTTATTTTCAAAAAATGAAAGAACCTTCGTCGTCGTCTCCGTCGTCTTCGTGGTCTTCGTCTTTATCGTCTTCGTGTGCGTCGTCTTCGTCTGCGTCCTCTTTTTCAAGTAGGCAGAGGAAGGGACAGAGAGACGATATGAACGGATGCAAACACCCTTATTTTAAAAAAATGAGATCTGAGTGACCCTATAAACAAAAAAAAAAAAAAAAAAAAAAAAAAAAAAAAAAAAAAAAAAAAAAAAAGTCGAAAATGGATAGCTAGGATAATTTCTTCCAGTAGGCAGGGGAAGGGACAGAGAGACGATTTGAACGAATGCAAACACCCTTATTTTGAAAAAAATGAAATCTGGGGAGCCCTATTTTCAAAAAATGATAGAACCTTCGTCATCCTCTCCGCCGTCTTCGTGGTCTTCGTCTTCCTCGTCTTCGTGTGCGTCGTCTTCGTGTGCGTCGTCTTTTTCAAGTAGGCAGAGGAAGGGACAGAGATACGATATGAATGGATGCAAACACCCTTATTTTTAAAAAAATTAAACCTGGGGAGCCCTATTTTTAAAAAATGAAAGAACATTCGTCGTCGTCTCCGTCGTCTTCGTGGTCTTCGTCTTCATCGTCTTCGTGTGCGTCGTCTTCGTCTGCCTCGTCTTTTTCAAGTAGGCAGAGGAAGGGACAGAGAGACGATATGAACGGATGCAAACACCCTTATTTTTAAACAATGAGATCTGAGTGACCCTATGAAAAAAAAAAAAAAAAAAAAAAAAAAAAAAAAAAAAAAAAAAAAAAAAAAAAAAAAAAAAAAAAGAGTCGAAAATGGATAGCTAGGATAATTTCTTCCAGTAGGCAGGGGAAGGGACAGAGAGACGATTTGAACGAATGCAAACACCCTTATTTTGAAAAAAATGAAATCTGGGGAGCCCTATTTTCAAAAAATGATAGAACCTTCGTCATCGTCTCCGCCGTCTTCGTGGTCTTCGTCTTCCTCGTCTTCGTGTGCGTCGTCTTCGTGTGCGTCGTTTTTTTCAAGTAGGCAGAGGAAGGGACAGAGATACGATATGAATGGATGCAAACACCCTTATTTTTAAAAAAATGAAACCTGGGGAGCCCTATTTTTAAAAAATGAAAGAACATTCGTCGTCGTCTCCGTCGTCTTCGTGGTCTTCGTCTTCATCGTCTTCGTGTGCGTCGTCTTCGTCTGCCTCGTCTTTTTCAAGTAGGCAGAGGAAGGGACAGAGAGACGATATGAACGGATGCAAACACCCTTATTTTTAAACAATGAGATCTGAGTGACCCTATAAAAAAAAAAAAAAAAAAAAAAAAAAAAAAAAAAAAAAAAAAAAAAAAAAAAAAAAAAGAGTCGAAAATGGATAGCTAGGATAATTTCTTCCAGTAGGCAGGGGAAGGGACAGAGAGACGATTTGAACGAATGCAAACACCCTTATTTTGAAAAAAATGAAATCTGGGGAGCCCTATTTTCAAAAAATGATAGAACCTTCGTCATCGTCTCCGCCGTCTTCGTGGTCTTCGTCTTCATCGTCTTAGTGTGCGTCGTCTTCGTCTGCGTCGTCTTTTTCAAGTAGGCAGAGGAAGGGACAGAGAGACGATATGAACGGATGCAAACACCCTTATTTTTAAAAAATGAGATCTGAGTGACCCTATAAAAAAAAAAAAAAAAAAAAAAAAAAAAAAAAAAAAGAGTCGAAAATGGATAGCTAGGATAATTTCTTCCAGTAGGCAGGGGAAGGGACAGAGAGACGATTTGAACGAATGCAAACACCCTTATTTTGAAAAAAATGAAATCTGGGGAGCCCTATTTTCAAAAAATGATAGAACCTTCGTCATCGTCTCCGCCGTCTTCGTGGTCTTTGTCTTCATCGTCTTCGTGTGCGTCGTCTTCATGTGCGTCGTCTTTTTCAAGTAGGCAGAGGAAGGGACAGAGATACAATATGAATGGATGCAAACACCCTTATTTTAAAAAAATGAGATCTGAGTGACCCTATAAAAAAAAAAAAAAAAAAAAAAAAAAAAAAAAAAAAAAAAAAAAAAAAAAAAAAAGAGTCGAAAATGGATAGCTAGGATAATTTCTTCCAGTAGGCAGGGGAAGGGACAGAGAGACGATTTGAACGAATGCAAACACCCTTATTTTGAAAAAAATGAAATCTGGGGAGCCCTATTTTCAAAAAATGATAGAACCTTCGTCATCGTCTCCGCCGTCTTCGTGGTCTTCGTCTTCCTCGTCTTCGTGTGCGTCGTCTTCGTGTGCGTCGTCTTTTTCAAGTAGGCAGAGGAAGGGACAGAGATACGATATGAATGGATGCAAACACCCTTATTTTTAAAAAAATGAAACCTGGGGAGCCCTATTTTTAAAAAATGAAAGAACATTCGTCGTCGTCTCCGTCGTCTTCGTGGTCTTCGTCTTCATCGTCTTCGTGTGCGTCGTCTTCGTCTGCCTCGTCTTTTTCAAGTAGGCAGAGGAAGGGACAGAGAGACGATATGAACGGATGCAAACACCCTTATTTTTAAACAATGAGATCTGAGTGACCCTATAAAAAAAAAAAAAAAAAAAAAAAAAAAAAAAGTCGAAAATGGATAGCTAGGATAATTTCTTCCAGTAGGCAGGGGAAGGGACAGAGAGACGATTTGAACGAATGCAAACACCCTTATTTTGAAAAAAATGAAATCTGGGGAGCCCTATTTTCAAAAAATGATAGAACCTTCGTCATCGTCTCCGCCGTCTTCGTGGTCTTTGTCTTCATCGTCTTCGTGTGCGTCGTCTTCATGTGCGTCGTCTTTTTCAAGTAGGCAGAGGAAGGGACAGAGATACAATATGAATGGATGCAAACACCCTTATTTTTAAAAAAATGAAACCTGGGGAGCCTTATTTTCAAAAAATGAAAGAACCTTCGTCGTCGTCTCCGTCGTCTTCGTGGTCTTCGTCTTTATCGTCTTCGTGTGCGTCGTCTTCGTCTGCGTCCTCTTTTTTCAAGTAGGCAGAGGAAGGGACAGAGAGACGATATGAACGGATGCAAACACCCTTATTTTAAAAAAATGAGATCTGAGTGACCCTATAAAAAAAAAAAAAAAAAAAAAAAAAAAAAAAAAAAAAAAAAAAAAAGAGTCGAAAATGGATAGCTAGGATAATTTCTTCCAGTAGGCAGGGGAAGGGACAGAGAGACGATTTGAACGAATGCAAACACCCTTATTTTGAAAAAAATGAAATCTGGGGAGCCCTATTTTCAAAAAATGATAGAACCTTCGTCATCGTCTCCGCCGTCTTCGTGGTCTTCGTCTTCCTCGTCTTCGTGTGCGTCGTCTTCGTGTGCGTCGTCTTTTTCAAGTAGGCAGAG
Source organism: Palaemon carinicauda (assembly GCF_036898095.1). NCBI lineage: Eukaryota > Metazoa > Arthropoda > Malacostraca > Decapoda > Palaemonidae > Palaemon > Palaemon carinicauda. The sequence goes on along the minus strand of NC_090755.1, from coordinate 19,104,553 downwards.
GAAGGGACAGAGATACGATATGAATGGATGCAAACACCCTTATTTTAAAAAAAATGAAACCTGGGGAGCCCTATTTTTAAAAAATGAAAGAACATTCGTCGTCGTCTCCGTCGTCTTCGTGGTCTTCGTCTTCATCGTCTTCGTGTGCGTCGTCTTCGTCTGCCTCGTCTTTTTCAAGTAGGCAGAGGAAGGGACAGAGATACGATATGAATGGATGCAAACACCCTTATTTTTAAAAAAATGAAACCTGGGGAGCCTTATTTTCAAAAAATGAAAGAACCTTCGTCGTCGTCTCCGTCGTCTTCGTGGTCTTCGTCTTTATCGTCTTCGTGTGCGTCGTCTTCGTCTGCGTCCTCTTTTTCAAGTAGGCAGAGGAAGGGACAGAGAGACGATATGAACGGATGCAAACACCCTTATTTTAAAAAAAATGAGATCTGAGTGACCCTATAAAAAAAAAAAAAAAAAAAAAAAAAAAAAAAAAAAAAAAAAAAAAAAAAAAAAAAAAGAGTCGAAAATGGATAGCTAGGATAATTTCTTCCAGTAGGCAGGGGAAGGGACAGAGAGACGATTTGAACGAATGCAAACACCCTTATTTTGAAAAAAATGAAATCTGGGGAGCCCTATTTTCAAAAAATGATAGAACCTTCGTCATCGTCTCCGCCGTCTTCGTGGTCTTCGTCTTCCTCGTCTTCGTGTGCGTCGTCTTCGTGTGCGTCGTTTTTTTCAAGTAGGCAGAGGAAGGGACAGAGATACGATATGAATGGATGCAAACACCCTTATTTTTAAAAAAATGAAACCTGGGGAGCCCTATTTTTAAAAAATGAAAGAACATTCGTCGTCGTCTCCGTCGTCTTCGTGGTCTTCGTCTTCATCGTCTTCGTGTGCGTCGTCTTCGTCTGCCTCGTCTTTTTCAAGTAGGCAGAGGAAGGGACAGAGAGACGATATGAACGGATGCAAACACCCTTATTTTTAAACAATGAGATCTGAGTGACCCTATAAAAAAAAAAAAAAAAAAAAAAAAAAAAAAAAAAAAAAAAAAAAAAAAAAAAAAAAAAAAAAGAGTCGAAAATGGATAGCTAGGATAATTTCTTCCAGTAGGCAGGGGAAGGGACAGAGAGACGATTTGAACGAATGCAAACACCCTTATTTTGAAAAAAAATGAAATCTGGGGAGCCCTATTTTCAAAAAATGATAGAACCTTCGTCATCGTCTCCGCCGTCTTCGTGGTCTTCGTCTTCCTCGTCTTCGTGTGCGTCGTCTTCGTGTGCGTCGTCTTTTTCAAGTAGGCAGAGGAAGGGACAGAGATAAGATATGAATGGATGCAAACACCCTTATTTTTAAAAAAATGAAACCTGGGGAGCCGTATTTTTAAAAAATGAAAGAACATTCGTCGTCGTCTCCGTCGTCTTCGTGGTCTTCGTCTTCATCGTCTTAGTGTGCGTCGTCTTCGTCTGCGTCGTCTTTTTCAAGTAGGCAGAGGAAGGGACAGAGAGACGATATGAACGGATGCAAACACCCTTATTTTTAAAAAAATGAGATCTGAGTGACCCTATAAAAAAAAAAAAAAAAAAAAAAAAAAAAAAAAAAAGTCGAAAATGGATAGCTAGGATAATTTCTTCCAGTAGGCAGGGGAAGGGACAGAGAGACGATTTGAACGAATGCAAACACCCTTATTTTGAAAAAAATAAAATCTGGGGAGCCCTATTTTCAAAAAATGATAGAACCTTCGTCATCGTCTCCGCCGTCTTCGTGGTCTTTGTCTTCATCGTCTTCGTGTGCGTCGTCTTCATGTGCGTCGTCTTTTTCAAGTAGGCAGAGGAAGGGACAGAGATACAATATGAATGGATGCAAACACCCTTATTTTTAAAAAAATGAAACCTGGGGAGCCTTATTTTCAAAAAATGAAAGAACCTTCGTCGTCGTCTCCGTCGTCTTCGTGGTCTTCGTCTTTATCGTCTTCGTGTGCGTCGTCTTCGTCTGCGTCCTCTTTTTCAAGTAGGCAGAGGAAGGGACAGAGAGACGATATGAACGGATGCAAACACCCTTATTTTAAAAAAATGAGATCTGAGTGACCCTATAAAAAAAAAAAAAAAAAAAAAAAAAAAAAAAAAAAAAAAAAGAGTCGAAAATGGATAGCTAGGATAATTTCTTCCAGTAGGCAGGGGAAGGGACAGAGAGACGATTTGAACGAATGCAAACACCCTTATTTTGAAAAAAATGAAATCTGGGGAGCCCTATTTTCAAAAAATGATAGAACCTTCGTCATCGTCTCCGCCGTCTTCGTGGTCTTCGTCTTCCTCGTCTTCGTGTGCGTCGTCTTCGTGTGCGTCGTCTTTTTCAAGTAGGCAGAGGAAGGGACAGAGATACGATATGAATGGATGCAAACACCCTTATTTTAAAAAAAATGAAACCTGGGGAGCCCTATTTTTAAAAAATGAAAGAACATTCGTCGTCGTCTCCGTCGTCTTCGTGGTCTTCGTCTTCATCGTCTTCGTGTGCGTCGTCTTCGTCTGCCTCGTCTTTTTCAAGTAGGCAGAGGAAGGGACAGAGAGACGATATGAACGGATGCAAACACCCTTATTTTTAAACAATGAGATCTGAGTGACCCTATAAAAAAAAAAAAAAAAAAAAAAAAAAAAAAAAAAAAAAAAAAAAAAAAAAAAAAAAAAAAAGAGTCGAAAATGGATAGCTAGGATAATTTCTTCCAGTAGGCAGGGGAAGGGACAGAGGGACGATTTGAACGAATGCAAACACCCTTATTTTGAAAAAAATGAAATCTGGGGAGCCCTATTTTCAAAAAATGATAGAACCTTCGTCATCGTCTCCGCCGTCTTCGTGGTCTTCGTCTTCCTCGTCTTCGTGTGCGTCGTCTTCGTGTGCGTCGTCTTTTTCAAGTAGGCAGAGGAAGGGGACAGAGATACGATATGAATGGATGCAAACACCCTTATTTTTAAAAAAATGAAACCTGGGGAGCCCTATTTTTAAAAAATGAAAGAACATTCGTCGTCGTCTCCGTCGTCTTCGTGGTCTTCGTCTTCATCGTCTTCGTGTGCGTCGTCTTCGTCTGCCTCGTCTTTTTCAAGTAGGCAGAGGAAGGGACAGAGATACGATATGAATGGATGCAAACACCCTTATTTTTAAAAAAATGAAACCTGGGGAGCCTTATTTTCAAAAAATGAAAGAACCTTCGTCGTCGTCTCCGTCGTCTTCGTGGTCTTCGTCTTTATCGTCTTCGTGTGCGTCGTCTTCGTCTGCGTCCTCTTTTTCAAGTAGGCAGAGGAAGGGACAGAGAGACGATATGAACGGATGCAAACACCCTTATTTTAGAAAAATGAGATCTGAGTGACCCTATAAAAAAAAAAAAAAAAAAAAAAAAAAAAAAAAAAAAAAAAAAAAAAAAAAAGAGTCGAAAATGGATAGCTAGGATAATTTCTTCCAGTAGGCAGGGGAAGGGACAGAGAGACGATTTGAACGAATGCAAACACCCTTATTTTGAAAAAAATGAAATCTGGGGAGCCCTATTTTCAAAAAATGATAGAACCTTCGTCATCCTCTCCGCCGTCTTCGTGGTCTTTGTCTTCATCGTCTTCGTGTGCGTCGTCTTCATGTGCGTCGTCTTTTTCAAGTAGGCAGAGGAAGGGACAGAGATACAATATGAATGGATGCAAACACCCTTATTTTAAAAAAATGAGATCTGAGTGACCCTATAAAAAAAAAAAAAAAAAAAAAAAAAAAAAAAAAAAAAAAAAAAAAAAAAAAAAAGAGTCGAAAATGGATAGCTAGGATAATTTCTTCCAGTAGGCAGGGGAAGGGACAGAGAGACGATTTGAACGAATGCAAACACCCTTATTTTGAAAAAAATGAAATCTGGGGAGCCCTATTTTCAAAAAATGATAGAACCTTCGTCATCGTCTCCGCCGTCTTCGTGGTCTTTGTCTTCATCGTCTTCGTGTGCGTCGTCTTCATGTGCGTCGTCTTTTTCAAGTAGGCAGAGGAAGGGACAGAGATACAATATGAATGGATGCAAACACCCTTATTTTAAAAAAATGAGATCTGAGTGACCCTATAAAAAAAAAAAAAAAAAAAAAAAAAAAAAAAAAAAAAAAAAAAAAAAAAAAAAAAAAGAGTCGAAAATGGATAGCTAGGATAATTTCTTCCAGTAGGCAGGGGAAGGGACAGAGAGACGATTTGAACGAATGCAAACACCCTTATTTTGAAAAAAATGAAATCTGGGGAGCCCTATTTTCAAAAAATGATAGAACCTTCGTCATCGTCTCCGCCGTCTTCGTGGTCTTCGTCTTCCTCGTCTTCGTGTGCGTCGTCTTCGTGTGCGTCGTCTTTTTCAAGTAGGCAGAGGAAGGGACAGAGATAAGATATGAATGGATGCAAACACCCTTATTTTTAAAAAAATGAAACCTGGGGAGCCGTATTTTTAAAAAATGAAAGAACATTCGTCGTCGTCTCCGTCGTCTTCGTGGTCTTCGTCTTCATCGTCTTAGTGTGCGTCGTCTTCGTCTGCGTCGTCTTTTTCAAGTAGGCAGAGGAAGGGACAGAGAGACGATATGAACGGATGCAAACACCCTTATTTTTAAAAAATGAGATCTGAGTGACCCTATAAAAAAAAAAAAAAAAAAAAAAAAAAAAAAAAAGTCGAAAATGGATAGCTAGGATAATTTCTTCCAGTAGGCAGGGGAAGGGACAGAGAGACGATTTGAACGAATGCAAACACCCTTATTTTGAAAAAAATGAAATCTGGGGAGCCCTATTTTCAAAAAATGATAGAACCTTCGTCATCGTCTCCGCCGTCTTCGTGGTCTTTGTCTTCATCGTCTTCGTGTGCGTCGTCTTCATGTGCGTCGTCTTTTTCAAGTAGGCAGAGGAAGGGACAGAGATACAATATGAATGGATGCAAACACCCTTATTTTTAAAAAAATGAAACCTGGGGAGCCTTATTTTCAAAAAATGAAAGAACCTTCGTCGTCGTCTCCGTCGTCTTCGTGGTCTTCGTCTTTATCGTCTTCGTGTGCGTCGTCTTCGTCTGCGTCCTCTTTTTCAAGTAGGCAGAGGAAGGGACAGAGAGACGATATGAACGGATGCAAACACCCTTATTTTAAAAAAATGAGATCTGAGTGACCCTATAAAAAAAAAAAAAAAAAAAAAAAAAAAAAAAAAAAAAAAAAAAAAAGAGTCGAAAATGGATAGCTAGGATAATTTCTTCCAGTAGGCAGGGGAAGGGACAGAGAGACGATTTGAACGAATGCAAACACCCTTATTTTGAAAAAAATGAAATCTGGGGAGCCCTATTTTCAAAAAATGATAGAACCTTCGTCATCGTCTCCGCCGTCTTCGTGGTCTTCGTCTTCCTCGTCTTCGTGTGCGTCGTCTTCGTGTGCGTCGTCTTTTTCAAGTAGGCAGAGGAAGGGACAGAGATACGATATGAATGGATGCAAACACCCTTATTTTAAAAAAAATGAAACCTGGGGAGCCCTATTTTTAAAAAATGAAAGAACATTCGTCGTCGTCTCCGTCGTCTTCGTGGTCTTCGTCTTCATCGTCTTCGTGTGCGTCGTCTTCGTCTGCCTCGTCTTTTTCAAGTAGGCAGAGGAAGGGACAGAGAGACGATAT
>NC_090755.1:19075067-19098428 GCF_036898095.1 Palaemon carinicauda | reverse complement strand
GGGACCGTAATTCGTCTCACCGATCACACCGGTTCCCCCCAAAGATAAGTCTATATCTAGGACTTTGCCAAAAGCTAGTAAGCCCCACAAGGCTTCCCATAGTTCTAAGCTGAATACAAACCCGTCATCTAAGGCTTCTGGCTCCTCCTCTAAGTCTCACGACCCGGGAGTACAATCCGCCACTTCTGCTCCTATCCCGGGCCTTTCCGAATCAGCCATGCTTCGCATTGTGTCGGAGATGCAAGCTAAGTTGGTGTCGGAAATGCAGGCCAAGATGGACACGATGTTCTCTAACATCGGTCAGAGACTTGGGAGCCATTAGAGCAAGGTGCTCCGCAGCGAGTCCAAAGCTTTCTCATCCCGGATGCCTCTAAGCTCCCGCCGTTTACCAAGAATAATCCGTGGCGCATGGCTCTTCATTCCCCGTTCTCAGACGGAATGTTAACTTTGGAAGGTCTTGGCACTCGTCCTCTAGAGGACTTTGAATTCTTTCCTCCTGGTCCTGGCATTTCCATTTCATTGGTTATGCCAGGCTTACCGAGGAAGGCTCTGGTGTCGGTTAGATAAGGTCCCCAAAGAGACTGTCATCTTCCCAAAAGAACAAGCCCAATCTCTTTGGGCTAGGTTCCTGTATGACATTGGTTGCACCAACACCCATGTTGACGCCTATAAGAGCTCCTTCACAATGTTCTTAATGGACAAAAACACCGTGACTCCATGCGTCAATAAGGTAGCAGAGCTTGCTTTCCAATATGCTCTGGAGGAGAAGCCCTTGCCTCCCATCCGAGAGGTGGAATCCGATCTCCCTCCTTCTTCCTTCTGGCATTGAGTGTTGGGACAATGTCCATACCACTTTTACCTCTGGCAAGCTATCAGCGGACTGTGCTTCAGTTATGTTTAGTGAGCGGCTTCCCCGTCTCCCGAAATCCCTCATTAAACAGGAGTATGATTCCCGCCTACGTGTTGGCCGTACTCTGAACTTGGCCACATCCACGGAGTCGATAGCCTTGACTTATGATACTGAGAGTATCTTTAAGTCTCTCAATAAGGCTACGTTGCAGTCATTATACTACGACCTTTATGACTTCGCTATTGCTAAACGTAGGTGTCGCAAACACGTCCTGGCTGAGGCGACTATTAGGCACGAGCCTAATAAGCTTATCCGGTCCTCCTGCTGGGGTTCAAATCTCTTCCCTGAGGATCTTGTAGAGGAAGTCTTGGCAGAGGCCACTAGAGTCAATCAGAGCCTTAAAGCCCGTTGGGGTTTGACTCCTAAACGGAAATATGACCCCGCAAATTACCAAGCCCGGGGTAGGAAGAAGCTCCGCCCGTATACCTCCACCCATTTCAGGCAACAGCAGAGTAGTTCGTCCAAGTTCCGACTGCCTCTTCCTCCATCTCCCGTTGCTCCTGCACAGCCTTCCACCTCTCAGGCTCCTTCGGACGACTATGTCACCGTTCTGCTCCCTAAGAGCCAGCTTTCCGGTGCCTCCACCACTTCTCCTGCCTTTAACCAGTCTTATGAGGCTCATAGCTCTTCCCAGAGTTATAACAGAGGTAGAGGCTACCACCGTGGTTCAAACCAGAACAGAGGTAGAGGAAGATTCTTTCGCAAGGGAAAGAACTTCCGAGGCGGACGTGGAGGCAACTCCTCAAGCCAATACTGAGGTGCAGCAGGTAGGGGGGAGGCTTTATGCCTTCCGCAACAAATGGGGGTTCAGTCCCTGGGCTTTCAGTATCATCTCCAAGGGACTGGGGTGGAGTTGGATTCAAGGGCCTCCTCCTCCGAACAAATTTCATCAACATTCCACTCCGGACCTAGTCGAATTTGTCCAGGATCTGTTACGAAAGAACGCCATACAAGAAACGAAACACCTGAAGTTTCAGGGTCGGCTGTTCAGTGTCCCGAAGAAGGATTCAGACAAGAGAAGAGTGATTCTAGACCTATCCCTTCTCAACTTGTCCATTCAATGCGACAAGTTTCGAATGCTTACCGTCTCGCAGGTGCGGACCTTACTTCCCCGTGGGGCCGTCACCACCTCTATCGATCTTACAGACGCCTATTATCACGTCCCGATAGCGAGACACTTCCGTCCGTATTTAGGCTTCCGCCTAGGGGACAAAAATTACCCCTTCAAGGTGATGCCTTTCGGGCTCAACATCGCCCCAAGGATCTTCACAAAGTTAGCAGAAGTCGCTGTTCAGGAACTCAGAAATCAAGGGATTCAAGTAGTAGCCTATCTGGACGACTGGCTCATTTGGTCAGACACCTCCCAAAATTGCCTAAAAGCCACTCACAGAGTCATCCAATATCTTCAATCTCTAGGCTTCCAGATCAACTTCAAGAAGTCCTGTCTTCTTCCGAAATCAAAGTTCCAATGGCTCGGCCTGCAATGGGATCTTATATCTCATACTCTGTGTCTTCCCAAACCCAAGAGGTTAGAGATTGCAAGGAACGCCAAACGCTTTCTCAAAGACAAAGTAAGTTCCAGACGACTCCAAGAGAGGATTCTGGGGTCCCTTCAATTTGCCTCAGTGACGGATCTACTTCTGAAGGCAAAATTGAAAGATATCAATTGTGTCTGGCGTTCGAGGGCGAACCGGAAGCTCCGGGACAGGAAAGTCCGCCTTCCTCCCATTCTACGGGAAAGACTTCTTCCTTGGACAAGAGCCAACAAACTGTCAAAGTCAGTTCCCCTTCGATTTCCGCCTCCGAAGTTAATCATTCACACGGACGCATCCCTATCAGGTTGGGGCGGCTATTCTCAGCTCAGGAAAGTTCAAGGTCTTTGGTCTCCCTTATTCCGCCAATTTCACATCAATGTGCTGGAGGCCATGGCAGTTCTTCTAACCCTGAAACGTCTCGCTCTACCCAAGAGACAACACCTTCGTCTGGTCCTCGACAGCGAAGTGGTGGTTCGCTGCCTCAACAGAGGCAGGTCAAAATCAGGGCCCCTGAACCATGTTCTAGTAGCCATATTCTCCCTAGCAGCCTCGAACCGTTGGCATCTTTCAGCTGTCCACCTGGCGGGAGTCCGGAACGTAGTGGCAGACGCCTTGTCCCGGACCTCCCCTTTAGAATCGGAATGGTCACTCGATCTAAAGTCATTCCGGTGGATTCTCTCTCTGGTTCCCGGTCTCCAAGTGGACCTCTTCGCCACGGAGTCCAACCACAAATTGAGAGTATATGTGGCTCCCAATCTAAACCCTCAGGCTTACGCCACAGACGCCATGTCACAGAATTGGGACATCTGGGAAAGGATTTATCTCTTTCCCCCGGTGAATCTTTTACTGAAAGTCCTAGACAAACTGAGATCCTTCAAGGGACAAGTAGCCTTGGTCGCACCCAACTGGCCCAAGAGCAACTGGTATCCTCTCCTGCGAGAGTTGAGACTATATCCTCACCCGATACCCAATCCGGTTCTGTCTCAGATAGTACAAACACGCGTTGTGTACGCTTTCTCAAACATTCAGAGCGCCCTAACTTTATGGACTTCATGAAGTTTGCGGCCATGCATGGTGCCAATATCGATCCTCAAAACACCCTGTTCCTAGAATCAGATAAACGGGATTCCACCATCCGCCAATATGATTCTGCAGTTAAAAAGTTGGCTAAATTTTTGATAGACTCAGACGTACACTGTATGAACTTGAACCTTACAGTCACTTTCTTTAGAACTTTATTAGAATCAGGTCTGGCAGCCAATACTATCACCACTATTAAATCTGCCTTGAAAAAGATTTTCCTAGTGGGTTTTAACATAGACTTAACCGACTCTTTGTTAGCTTCAATTCCGAAAGCCTGTGCCAGACTGAAACCGGTTACTCGTCCTACCCCGGTTACCTGGTTCCTTAATGATGTACTCAAATTGGCTTCTGATACCATTAACAGTTCTTGTGATTACATTCCCCTTCTCAGGAAAACACTTTTCCTGGTGAGTTTGGCTTCCGGGGCAAGAATTTCTGAACTGGCAGCTTTGTCAAGAGACCCGGGTCATATTGAGTTCCTTCCTTCGGGAGAGGTCCTTCTTTCACCTAACAAATTCTTTTTAGCTAAGAACGAAGACCCTCAGAACAGATGGTCCTCCTGGAAAATTGTTCCCCTCACGCAAGATCCGTCTCTGTGCCCTGTTACTACTCTTAGGTCTTATTTATCCCGGACCTCCTCTAACTCCTCGGGGCCTCTATTCGTTAGAGAACAAGGCGGTACCATTACCATTAAATGGATCAGGCAACAAATTTTGTATTTTATTAAACAAGCTAGCCCTGACTCTTTTCCTCTTGCACATGATATCAGAGCGGTTGCTACTTCGGTGAACTTTTTTCACCACATGAATTTTACGGATCTTTCCAGGTATACAGGGTGGAAGTCACCCTCAGTGTTCAAGAAACACTACCTTAAACATTTGGAAGCCCTTAAATTTCCTACAGTAGCTGCAGGGAGCGTAGTTACCCCCAGGTAACTCATATGTTAATTCCTTGTTATTTTATCTCTCCCCCTTACCTGCCTCATTTATACCCTATTTGTATTCGTTGGTTTCGCACCTGATTACTATTATTATATTTGTAAATTTTTGACTCCTGAGTATCTGTATATATCATCACTCACGGCATTATTATACCTTACCTTTTTTGGTCAATTGTTCTACCAAGTGGATTTATGTTCTTTTTAAGATACCCTTATAGCTGTTTTTGGCACTCATCTCTGATTAAAGCAACTTGTATTTCCCTTATGTTTATGTTTTTCCTTTATTTTGCAAGTTTGGTGACATTTCTCTTGTATATATTCACTGGCCGGCACAGGTTCAAGCCCAGAAAAGGGATTTTGACGTAGGAAAAATCTATTTCTGGGCGAGGGACCTGTGCCGCCCAGTGAACCCTCCCAGCTCCTCTCCCTTGGAGTCCCCAAACTTTGGGTGCTAAGGAGTTGGGTTCTGAGCGGATGCAGAGTTGGTGGTGCCGAGTGAGGTTGAACGGCTCTCCTCTATTGGGGTCTTTGTCGTGGATGAATCTAAATAGTGCGGGACCTCTGGATTATACGCCCAATTTTATACCGACACCAATAGGTGTGCGAGCTAGTTAACCTAGCACTCCTTTACATTTTTTCTCTGGTATATTTAGCAGTAAATTACCTAAGAATAAGTGCTAATAGGAGCTTATTCACTGGGCGGCACAGGTCCCTCGCCCAGAAATAGATTTTTCCTACGTCAAAATCCCTTTATTATTATTAAAATTATTATTATTATTAATATTATTAATATTATTATTATTATTATTATTATTATTATTATTATTATTATTATTATTAAAATTATTATTATTATTATTATTATTATTATTATTATTATTATTGAAATTATTATTATTATTATTATTATTATTATTATTATTATTATTATTATTATTATTATTGTTATTATTATTATTATTATTAATATTATTATTATTATTATTATTATTATTATTATTATTAATATTATTATTATTATTATTATTATTATTAAAATTGTAATTATTATTATTATTATTACAATTATTATTATTAATATTATTATTATTATTATTATTATTATTATTATTATTATTATTAAAATTGTAATTATTATTATTATTATTATTATTATTATTATTATTATTATTATTATTATTATTATTATTATTATTATTATTATTATTATTATTATTATTATTATTAATAATAATAATATTATTATTTTATTATTATTATTATTATTATTATTATTATTATTATTATTATTATTATTATCATTATTATTATTATTATTAAAATTATTATTATTATTATTATTATTATTATTATTATTATTATTATTATTATTATTATTAAAATTATTATTATTATTATTATTATTATTATTATTATTATTATTATTATTATTATTATTACTATTATTATTATTATTATTATTATTATTATTAAAATTATTATTATTATTATTATTATTATTATTATTATTATTATTATTATTATTTCTGGGCTCGAACCTGTGCCACCCAGTGAATAAGCTCCATTTAGCACTTATTCTTAGGTAATTTACTGCTAAATATACCAGAGAAAAAATGTAAAGGAGTGCTAGGTTAACTAGCTCGCTCACCTATTGGTGTCGGTATAAAATTGGGCGTATAATCCAGAGGTCCCGCACTATTTAGATTCATCCACGACAAAGACCCCAATAGAGGAGATCCGTTCAACCTCACTCGGCACCACCAACTCTGCATCCGCTCAGAACCCAACTCCTTTTAGCACGCCTGTGTTGTAACCCGCTTTTTGGTTGTGCTCTCGTATTTCGCTATTTTCCACTGGATTATGGCTTCTTCATCGGTTTCCCAGGAGACACCGCCTAAGTTAAGTACCAAGCTATGTTTTGCTGTGTTTTGAGCAATCTAGATCGTTTAATATTTAAATTGTAGGAGTTTATTCTCTTCGTTCATATCGATCTTGCTTGATTCCGCTTACAGTTGGTACTCCTGTTTTGAGAGCTTTTAGTTTCACTCGCGGTGTTACTATGTGTATTATTTTTATTATTAATTAAATGTTATTTGTTATTGTGGATATTCATTATTTAGCGTTTAGAACCCTCGTGGTTCATTTTTAGGGCCGATATCAGTTACGTATCGTTATGGCTTGCCGACCTTCGTTACTAGGCGGCAATTTTATTTTATAAGTCATCAGGTGTGTCCTGTTGCATGCCTTGCCCTAAATTTTTTATGTGTATATTTATATAAGTTTTCAACGCTATTACTATTATAATGAATATTTGTGCTATTACTCCGTTTGATCTGTCTGGTTGGGGATCGTCAGTTGGTAGCCCTGCTGCTCCGTATCACGTGATCCTCCCCCAAGCTCCCCCTCTCGCTAGGTGGGCGGCTAGGCTTCTCTCCCCCCTCCCCTAGGGGACCGTTGCCTTCCCTCCTTTTAGAGGGGGTTAGTTCAGTGTGTATGGACTTTGTCCTCCGGGTGTCCCGGCGGGTTCGTCTCTGTCTAGACGGGTTGGCCACCGGTCAACAGAGTTGGATCCCGGTGCACCCTATTTTATATTCACTTATCACACTTTTATTATGTTATACGAAACCCTCCGGGTTCGGTTGGCGGTTCTTATCTACAGTTCCGCCCCCCTATTAATTTATAACAGTTCCTATGATTATATAGGATTATATATGACAGATCACTATCCCGGAGTTCCTATATGTATTGGTTTATGGTTATACTTTTATTTCCCGGCCCGGGGCTTGACCTCGCTCCGGGAAATCAGACACTAGGTGTCTTAATTCTTTGTTACATCCTTTTTATGATCCCGGCTCGACCAGAATGGATAGCTATACTCTAGTCTTAAGTTAGACTTATGTTTAGGCCCGGGTCCTCCAGACCCGCCCCTACTTAAGAGTATTACAGTTAAGCTCTAGTCTTAAGTTAGACTTATGTTTAGGCCCGGGTCCTCCGGACCCGCCCCTACTTAAGAGTATTACAGTTAAGCTCTAGTCTTAAGTTAGACTTATGTTAAGGCCCGGGTCCTCCGGACCCGCCCCTACTTAAGGGATTTTGACGTAGGAAAAATCTATTTCTGGGCGAGGGACCTGTGCCGCCCAGTGAATAAGCTCCTATTAGCACTTATTCTTAGGTAATTTACTGCTAAATATACCAGAGAAAAAATGTAAAGGAGTGCTAGGTTAACTAGCTCGCTCACCTATTGGTGTCGGTATAAAATTGGGCGTATAATCCAGAGGTCCCGCACTATTTAGATTCATCCACGACAAAGACCCCAATAGAGGAGAGCCGTTCAACCTCACTCGGCACCAGCAACTCTGCATCCGCTCAGAACCCAACTCCTTAGCACCCAAAGTTTGGGGACTCCAAGGGAGAGGAGCTGGGAGGGTTCACTGGGCGGCACAGGTCCCTCGCCCAGAAATAGATTTTTCCTATGTCAAAATCCCTTTTCTGGTTGAACCTGTGCCGGCCAGTGAATATATACAAGAGAAATGTCACCAAACTTGCAAAATAAAGGAAAAACATAAACATAAGGGAAATACAAGTTGCTTTAATCAGAGATGAGTGCCAAAAACAGCTATAAGGGTATCTTAAAAAGAACATAAATCCACTTGGTAGAACAATTGACCAAAAAAGGTAAGGTATAATAAAGGGATTTTGACGTAGGAAAAATCTATTTCTGGGCGAGGGACCTGTGCCGCCCAGTGAATAAGCTCCATTTAGCACTTATTCTTAGGTAATTTACTGCTAAATATACCAGAGAAAAAATGTAAAGGAGTGCTAGGTTAACTAGCTCGCTCACCTATTGGTGTCGGTATAAAATTGGGCGTATAATCCAGAGGTCCCGCACTATTTAGATTCATCCACGACAAAGACCCCAATAGAGGAGAGCCGTTCAACCTCACTCGGCACCACCAACTCTGCATCCGCTCAGAACCCAACTCCTTAGCACCCAAAGTTTGGGGACTCCAAGGGAGAGGAGCTGGGAGGGTTCACTGGGCGGCACAGGTCCCTCGCCCAGAAATAGATTTTTCCCACGTCAAAATCCCTTTTCTGGGCTCAAACCTGTGCCGCCCAGTGAATCTATACAAGAGAAATGTCACCAAACTTGCAAGATAAAGGAAAAAACATAAGCGTAAAGGAAATACAGGATGCTTTAATCAGAGATGAGTGCCACAAAACAATTATAAGGGTATCTTAAAAGGAACATAAATCCACTTGGTAGAACAACTGACAAATAAGGTATAATAATGCCCTGAGTGATAATATATACAGATACTCAGGAGTTAAACATTTACAAATATAATAATAATATTCAGGTGCGAAACCAACGAATACAAATAGGGTATAAATGAGGCAGGTAAGGGGGAGAGATAAAATGACAAGGCATTAACACGTGAGTCACCTGGAAGTAACTACGCTCCCTGCAGCTACTGTAGAAAATTTTAGGGCTTCCAAATGTTTAAGGTAGTGTTTCTTGAACACTGACGGTGATTTCCACCCTGTATACCTGGAAAGGTCCGTAAAATTCATGTGGTGAAAAAAGTTCACCGAAGTAGCAACCGCTCTGATATCATGTGCAAGAGGAAAAGAGTCAGGGCTAGCTTGTTTAATGAAATACAAAATTTGTTGCCTGATCCCTTTAATAGTAATGGTACCGCCTTGTTCTCTAACGAATAGAGGCCCCGAGGAGTTAGAGGAGGTCCGGGATAAATAAGACCTAAGAGTAGTAACAGGGCACAGAGACGGATCTTGCGTGAGGGGAACAATTTTCCAGGAGGACCATCTGTTCTGAGGGTCTTCGTTCTTAGCTAAAAAGAATTTGTTAGGTGAAAGAAGGACCTCTCCCGAAGGAAGGAACTCAATATGACCCGGTCTCTCGACAAGGCTGCCAGTTCAGAAATTCTTGCCCCGGAAGCCAAGCTCACCAGGAAAAGTGTTTTCCTGAGAAGGGGAATGTAATCACAAGAACTGTTAATGGTATCAGAAGCCAATTTGAGTACATCATTAAGGAACCAGGTCACCGGGGTAGGACGAGTAACCGGTTTCAGTCTGGCACAGGCTTTCGGAATTGAAGCTAACAAAGAGTCGGTAAAGTCTATGTTAAAACCCACTAGGAAAATCTTTTTCAAAGCAGATTTAATAGTGGTGATAGTATTGGCTGCCAGACCTGATTCTAATAAAGTTCTAAAGAAAGTGACTGTAAGGTTCAGGTTCATACAGTGCACGTCTGAGTCTATCAAAAATTTTGCCAACTTTTTAACTGCAGAATCATATTGGCGGATGGTGGAATCCCGTTTATCTGATTCTAGAAACAAGGTGTTTTGAGGATCGATATTGGCACCATGCATGGCCGCAAACTTCATGAAGTCCATAAAGTTAGGGCGCTCTGAATGTTTGAGAAAGCGTACACAACGCGTGTTTGTACTATCTGAGACAGAACCGGATTAGGTATCGGGTGAGGATATAGTCTCAACTCTCGCAGGAGAGGATACCAGTTGCTCTTGGGCCAGTTGGGTGCGACCAAGGCTACTTGTCCCTTGAAGGATTTCAGTTTGTCTAGGACTTTCAGTAAAAGATTCACCGGGGGAAAGAGATAAATCCTTTCCCAGATGTCCCAATTCTGTGACATGGCGTCTGTGGCGTAAGCCCGAGGGCCTAGATTGGGAGCCACATATACTCTCAATTTGTGGTTGGACTCCGTGGCGAAGAGGTCCACTTGGAGACCGGGAACCCGAGAGAGAATCCACCGGAATGACTTTAGATCGAGTGACCATTCCGATTCTAGAGGGGAGGTCCGGGACAAGGCGTCTGCCACTACGTTCCGGACTCCCGCCAGGTGGACAGCTGAAAGATGCCAACGGTTCGAGGCTGCTAGGGAGAATATGGCTACTAGAACATGGTTCAGGGGCCCTGATTTTGACCCGCCTCTGTTGAGGCAGCGGACCACCACTTCGCTGTCGAGGACCAGACGAAGGTGTTGTCTCTTGGATAGATCGAGACGTTTCAGGGTTAGAAGAACTGCCATGGCCTCCAGCACATTGATGTGAAATTGGCGGAATAAGGGAGACCAAAGACCTTGAACTTTCCTGAGCTGAGAATAGCCGCCCCAACCTGATAGGGATGCGTCCGTGTGAATGATTAACTTCGGAGGCGGGAATCGAAGGGGAACTGACTTTGACAGATTGTTGGCTCTTGTCCAAGGAAGAAGTCTTTCCCGTAGAATGGGAGGAAGGCGGACTTTCCTGTCCCGGAGCTTCCAGTTCGCCCTCGAACGCCAGACACAATTGATATCTTTCAATTTTGCCTTCAGAAGTAGATCCGTCACTGAGGCAAATTGAAGGGACCCTAGAATCCTCTCTTGGAGACGTCTGGAACTTACTTTGTCTTTGAGAAAGCGTTTGGTGTTCCTTGCAATCTCTAACCTCTTGGGTTTGGGAAGACACAGAGTATGAGATATAAGATCCCATTGCAGGCCGAGCCATTGGAACTTCGATTTCGGAAGAAGACGGGACTTCTTGAAGTTGATCTGGAAGCCTAGAGATTGAAGATATTGGATGACTCTGTGAGTGGCTTTTAGGCAATTTTGGGAGGTGTCTGACCAAATGAGCCAGTCGTCCAGATAGGCTACTACTTGAATCCCTTGATTTCTGAGTTCCTGAACAGCGACTTCTGCTAACTTTGTGAAGATCCTTGGGGCGATGTTGAGCCCGAAAGGCATCACTTTGAAGGAGTAATTTTTGTCCCCTAGGCGGAAGCCTAGATACGGACGGAAGTGTCTCGCTATCGGGACGTGATAATAGGCGTCTGTAAGATCGATAGAGGTGGTGACGGCCCCACGGGGAAGTAAGGTCCGCACCTGCGAGACGGTAAGCATTCGAAACTTGTCGCATTGAATGGACAAGTTGAGAAGGGATAGGTCTAGAATCACTCTTCTCTTGTCTGAATCCTTCTTCGGGACACTGAACAGCCGACCCTGAAACTTCAGGTGTTTCGTTTCTTGTATGGCGTTCTTTTGAAACAGATCCTGGACAAATTCGACTAGGTCCGGAGTGGAATGTTGATGAAATTTGTTCGGAGGAGGAGGCCCTTGAATCCAACTCCACCCCAGTCCCTTGGAGATGTTACTGAAAGCCCAGGGACTGAACCTCCATTTGTTGCGGAAGGCATAAAGCCTCCCCCCTACCTGCTGCACCTCAGTATTGGCTTGAGGAGTTGCCTCCACGTCCGCCTCGGAAGTTCTTTCCCTTGCAAAAAACTCTTCCTCTACCTCTGTTCTGGTTTGAACCACGGTGGTAGCCTCTACCTCTGTTATAACTCTGGGAAGAGCTAGGAGCCTCATAAGACTGGTTAAAGGCAGGAGAGGTGGTGGAGGCACCGGAAAGCTGGCTCTTAGGGAGCAGAACGGTGACATAGTCGTCCGAAGGAGCCTGAGAGGTGGGAGGCTGCGCAGGAGCAACGGGAGATGGAGGAAGAGGCAGTCGGAAATTGGACGAACTACTCTGCTGTTGCCTGAACTGGGTGGAGGTATACGGGCGGAGCTTCTTCCTACCCCGGGCTTGGTAATTTGCGGGGTCATATTTCCGTTTAGGAGTCAAACCCCAACGGGCTTTAAGGCTCTGATTGACTCTAGTGGCCGCTGCCAAGACTTCCTCCACAAGATCCTCAGGGAAGAGATTTGAACCCCAGCAGGAGGACCGGATAAGCTTATTAGGCTCGTGCCTAATAGTCGCCTCAGCCAGGACGTGTTTGCGACACCTACGTTTAGCAATAGCGAAGTCATAAAGATCATAATACAATGACTGCAACTTAGCCTTATTGAGAGACTTAAAGATACTCTCAGTATCATAAGTCAAGGCTATCGACTCCGTGGATGTGGCCAAGTTCAGAGTTCGGCCAACACGTAGGCGGGAATCATACTCCTGTTTAATGAGGGATTCCGGGAGACGGGGAAGCTGCTCACTAAACATAACTGAGGCACAGTCCGCTGATAGCTTGCCAGAGGTAAAAGTGGTATGGACATTGTCCCAACACTCAATGCCAGAAGGAAGAAGGAGGGAGATCGGATCCACCTCTCGGATGGGAGGCAAGGGCTTCTCCTTCAGAGCATATTGGAAAGCAAGCTCTGCTACCTTATTGACGCATGGAGTCACGGTGTTTTTGTCCATTAAAAACATTGTGAAGGAACTCTTATACGGCGTCAACATGGTGTTGGTGCAACCAATGTCGTTCAGGAACCTAGCCCAAACAGATTGGGCTTGTTCTTTTGGGAAGATGACGGTCTCTTTGGGGACCTTATCTAGCCGAACCAGAGCTTCCTCGGTAAGCCTGGCATAACCATGAAATGGAAATGCCAGACCAGGAGGAAAGAATTCAAAGTCCTCTAGAGGACGAGTGCCAAGACCTTCCAAAGTTAACATTCCGTCTGAGAACGCAGAATGAAGAGCCATGCGCCAAGGATTATTCTTGGTATACGGCGGAAGCTTAGAGGCATCCGGGATGAGAGAGCTTTGGACTCGCTCCGGAGCACCTTGCTCTAATGCCCCAAGTCTCTGACTGATGTTAGAGAACATCGTGTCCATCTTGGCCTGCATTTCCGACACCAACTTAGCTTGCATCTCCGACACAATGCGAAGCATGGCTGATTCGGAAAGGCCCGGGCTAGGAGCAGGAGTGGCGGATTGTACTCCCGGGTCGTGAGACTTAGAGGAGGAGCCGGAAGCCTTAGATGACGGGTTTGTATTCTGCTTAGAACTATGGGAAGCCTTGTGAGGCTTACGAGCTTTAGGTAAGGTTCTAGATGAAGACTTATCCTTGGGGGGAACCGGGTGCGATCGTTGAGACGAATCACGGTCCCCAGAAAAACTATGAGAGGAAGAGCGATCAGAAGAAGAAGAAAGAGCGGGGCTGAGGATAGGAATCTCAGCGCCGGTAACACCTGCCTCACTTACCACCCTACCTGCGTCCGGATCATCCAATAACATGGGTTCGACGTCCAGGTTCATGGAAGCAACATTGTCTTCCAGATTTCCGGGGGCATCCGAGGGATCTTGATCTTGATCAATAAACCCCGCTATGGTGGCATCAATGTGGGCAATGATGGGAGCTGCAACATGCCTAGCCACAGCGGCTGAAGACTTGGCGTTAGGATAGATCATGGCACAGTAGTCTTCAGACAGGACGTAAGGCTGTTTAGTTTTGACGTTTCGGGCAAATCCCCTAACCCACACTTTCAGTGTGGCCCGAGCCGCAGTCTTCTGCTCCGGGGATGCCTGAAATAATAGTGGGAATTATAAAAAGGAAGATTCCCGGTGGTCCTTCAAGGCCATAGAAATCTTACTAAATAGTGTATATATACCAAAAAAGGTAAAATAATTAGAAAGGCAACATAGCCAACGGGACTCACCGAATCAGATCCGAGGGTGGGGATGAGGTCAAAACAGACCATACAGTTATCAGGGTGCCAGACCACTATGTCCTCAAGCTGAACTCCGCAGAGGGCGTGAGACCTACATACGGTATGGCCACAAGGCTGATGAAGAACAGCCGCACAGGCCGTCGTCTGACAATGCACCATCTATAAAAAGAATAGTATATGAGAAACTGTAATTCTCTTAAGTAGGGGCGGGTCCGGAGGACCCGGGCCTTAACATAAGTCTAACTTAAGACTAGAGCTTAACTGTAATACTCTTAAGTAGGGACGGGTCCGGAGGACCCGGGCCTAAACATAAGTCTAACTTAAGACTAGAGCTTAACTGTAATACTCTTAAGTAGGGGCGGGTCCGGAGGACCCGGGCCTAAACATAAGTCTAACTTAAGACTAGAGTATAGCTATCCATTCCGGTCGAGCCGGGATCATAAAAAGGATGTAACAAAGAATTAAGACACCTAGTGTCTGATTTCCCGGAGCGAGGTCAAGCCCCGGGCCGGGAAATAAAAGTATAACCATAAACCAATACATATAGGAACTCCGGGATAGTGATCTGTCATATATAATCCTATATAATCATAGGAACTGTTATAAATTAATAGGGGGGCGGAACTGTAGATAAGAACCGCCAACCGAACCCGGAGGGTTTCGTATAACATAATAAAAGTGTGATAAGTGAATATAAAATAGGGTGCACCGGGATCCAACTCTGTTGACCGGTGGCCAACCCGTCTAGACAGAGACGAACCCGCCGGGACACCCGGAGGACAAAGTCCATACACACTGAACTAACCCCCTCTAAAAGGAGGGAAGGCAACGGTCCCCTAGGGGAGGGGGGAGAGAAGCCTAGCCGCCCACCTAGCGAGAGGGGGAGCTTGGGGGAGGATCACGTGATACGGAGCAGCAGGGCTACCAACTGACGATCCCCAACCAGACAGATCAAACGGAGTAATAGCACAAATATTCATTATAATAGTAATAGCGTTGAACACTTATATAAATATACACATAAAAAATTTAGGGCAAGGCGTGCAACAGGACACACCTGATGACTTATAAAATAAAATTGCCGCCTAGTAACGAAGGTCGGCAAGCCATAACGATACGTAACTGATATTGGCCCTAAAAATGAACCACGAGGGTTCTAAACGCTAAATAATGAATATCCACAATAACAAATAACATTTAATTAATAATAAAAATAATACACATAGTAACACCGCGAGTGAAACTAAAAGCTCTCAAAAGAGGAGTACCAACTGTAAGCAGAATCAAGCAAGATCGATATGAACGAAGAGAATAAACTCCTATAATTTAAATATTAAACGATCTAGATTGCTCAAAACACAGCAAAACATAGCTTGGTACTTAACTTAGGCGGTGTCTCCTGGGAAACCGAAGAAGAAGCCATAATCCAGTGGAAAATAGCGAAATACGAGCGCACAACAAAAAAGCGGGTTACAACACAGGCGTGCTAAAAGGAGTTGGGTTCTGAGCGGATGCAGAGTTGGTGGTGCCGAGTGAGGTTGAACGGCTCTCCTCTATTGGGGTCTTTGTCGTGGATGAATCTAAATAGTGCGGGACCTCTGGATTATACGCCCAATTTTATACCGACACCAATAGGTGAGCGAGCTAGTTAACCTAGCACTCCTTTACATTTTTTCTCTGGTATATTTAGCAGTAAATTACCTAAGAATAAGTGCTAATAGGAGCTTATTCACTGGGCGGCACAGGTGAACGATCTTTTATGAGGCGTCAACATGGTATTGGTGCAACCAATATCATTCAGAAACCTAGCCCAAACAGATTGGGCTTGTTCCTTTGGGAAAATGACAGTCTCTTTGGGGACCTTATCCAGCTGAACCAGAGCTTCCTCGGTAAGCCTGGCATAACCATGAAATGGAAATGCGAGACCAGGAGGAAAGAATTCAAAGTCCTCTAGGGGACGAGTACCAGGACCTTCCAATGTTAACATCCCGTCTGAAAATGGGGAATGAAGAGCCATGCGCCAAGGGTTATTCTTGGTAAACGGCGGAAGCGTAGAGGCATCCGGGATGAAAGAGCTTTGAACTCGCTCCGGAGCACCCTGCTCTAATGCCCCAAGTCTCTGACCAATGTTAGAGAACATCGTGTCCATCTTGGCCTGCATTTCCGACACCAACTTAGCTTGCATCTCCGACACAATGCGAAGCATGGCTGATTCGGAAAGGCCCGGATTAGGAGCAGAAGTGGCGGATTGTACTCCCGGGTCGTGAGACTTAGAGGAGGAGCCGGAAGCCTTAGATGACGGGTTCGTATTAGACTTGGAACTATGGGAAGCCTTGTGGGGCTTACGAGCTTTTGGCAAAGTCCTAGATATAGACTTATCTTTGGGGGGAACCGGGTGTGATCGGTGCGACGAATCACGGTCCCCAGAAAGACCATGGAAAGAAGAGAGATCAGATGAAGAAGAAAGAGCGGGGCTGAGGATAGGAATCTCAGCGCCGGTAACACCTGCCTCACTTACCACCCTACCTGCATCCGGATCATCCAACAACATAGGTTCGACGTCCAAGTTCATGGAGGCAACATTGTCTTCCAGATCTCCGGGGGCATCCAACGGATCTTGTTCCTGGTCTATGAATCCCGCAATAGTGGCATCAATGTGGGCAATGATGGGTGCCGCAACATGCCTAGCCACAGCGGCTGAAGACTTGGCATTAGGGTAGATCATTGCACAGTAGTCTTCAGACAGGACGTAAGGCTGTTTGGATTTCACATTCAAGGCAAATCCCCTAACCCACACTTTCAGTGTGGCCCGAGCCGCAGTCTTCTGCTCCGGGGATGCCTGAAATAATAGTGGGAATTACCGAAAGGAAGATTCCAGGAGGTCCCTCAAGACCATAGAGATCTTACTAAATAGTGTATGTATACCAAAAAGAGGTAAAATAATTAGAAAGATAACATAGCCAACGGGACTCACCGAATCAGATCCGAGGGTGGTGATGAGGTCAAAACAGACCATACAATTATCAGGGTGCCAGACCACGATGTCTTCCAGCTGAACTCCGCAGAGGGCGTGAGACCTACAAACAGTATGGCCACAAGGCTGGTGAAGGACAGCCGCACAGGCCGTCGTCTGACAATGCACCATATATAAAAAGAATAGTATATGAGAAACTTTAATTCTCTTAAGTAGGGGCGGGTCCGGACGACCCGGGACTAAACATAAGTTTAACTTAAGACTAGAGCTTAACTGTAATACTCTTAAGTAGGGGCGGGTCCGGAGGACCCGGGCCTAAACATAAGTCTAGCTTAACTGTGATACTCTTAAGTAGGGGTGGGTCCGGAGGACCCAGGCCTAAACATAAGTCTAACTTAAGACTAGAGTATAACTATCCATTCCGGTCGAGCCGGGATCATAAAGAAGGATGCAACAAAGAATTAAGACACATGGTGTCTGATTTCCCGGAGCGAGGTTAAGCCCCGGGCCGGGAAATAAAAGTACATCCATAAACCAATATATATAGGAACTCCGGGATAGTGATCTGTCATATATAATCATATATAATCATAGAAACTGTTATAAATAAAGAGGGGGGCGGAACTGTAGATAAGAACCGCCAACAGAACCCGGAGGGTTTCGTATAACATAATAAAATTGTGATAGGTGAATATAAAATAGGGTGCACCGGGATCCTACTCTGTTGAAAGGTGGCCAACCCGTCTAGACAGAGACGAAACCGCCGGGACACCCGGAGGACAAAGTCCATAAACACTGAACTACCCCCTCTAAAAGGAGGGAAGGCAACGGTCCCCTAGGAGAGGGGGGAGAGAAGCCTAGCCACCAACCTAGCGGGAGGGGGAGCTTGGGGGAGGATCACGTGATACTGAGCAGCAGGGCTACC
Source organism: Palaemon carinicauda (assembly GCF_036898095.1). Classification (NCBI taxonomy): domain Eukaryota; kingdom Metazoa; phylum Arthropoda; class Malacostraca; order Decapoda; family Palaemonidae; genus Palaemon; species Palaemon carinicauda. Next base: position 19,080,604 of record NC_090755.1, on the reverse strand, counting down.
AACTGACGATCCCCAAACACTACCAAAACAGATCATACGGAGTAATAAGCACAAATATTCATTATAAAAGTAATAGCGTTGAAAAATATATGAATATACACATAAAAAATTAGGGCAAGGCATGCAACATAATAAATAAATCCCAAAGGACAGCAACCTGATGGCTTAAATAATAAAAATTGCCGCCCAGTAACGAAGGTCGGCAAGCCATCTACGATACGTAACTGATATCTGCCCTAAATATGAACCACAAGGGTTCTAAACGCTAAATAATGAATATCCACAATAAAACATATAAAAATTTAATTAATAATAAAAATAATACACTTAGTAACACCGCGAGTGAAACTAAAAGCTCTCAAAACAGGAGTACCAACCGTAAGCGGAATCAAGCAAGATCGATAAGATCGAAGAGAATAAACTCCTATAATTTAAATATTAAACGATCTAGATTGCCCAAAACACAGCAAAACATAGCTTGGTACTTAACTTAGACAGTGTCTCCTGGGAAACCGATGAAGAAGCCATAATCCAAGAAAAATAAGGCAAAACACGAGAGCACAAAAAAGCGGGTTACCATACAGGCGTGCTAAAAAGGAGTTGGGTTCTGAGCGGATGCAGAGTTGCTGGTGCCGAGTGAGGTTGAACGGCTCTCCTCTATTGGGGTCTTTGTCGTGGATGAATCTAAATAGTGCGGGACCTCTGGATTATACGCCCAATTTTATACCGACACCAATAGGTGAGCGAGCTAGTTAACCTAGCACTCCTTTACATTTTTTCTCTGGTATATTTAGCAGTAAATTACCTAAGAATAAGTGCTAATAGGAGCTTATTCACTGGCCGGCACAGGTTACAGCCCAGAAAAGAGAATTACAGTTTCTCATATACTATTCTTTTTATTGATGGTGCATTGTCAGACGACGGCCTGTGCGGCTGTTCTTCATCAGCCTTGTGGCCATACCGTATGTAGGTCTCACGCCCTCTGCGGAGTTCAGCTGGAGGACATAGTGGTCTGGCACCCTGATAACCGTATGGTCTGTTTTGACCTCATCACCACCCTCGGATCTGATTCGGTGAGTCCCGTTGGCTATGTTGCCTTTCTAATTATTTTACCTTTTTTGGTATATATACACTATTTAGTAAGATTTCTATGGCCTTGAAGGACCACCGGGAATCTTCCTTTTTATAATTCCCACTATTATTTCAGGCATCCCCGGAGCAGAAGACTGCGGCTCGGGCCACACTGAAAGTGTGGGTTAGGGGATTTGCCCGAAACGTCAAAACTAAACAGCCTTACGTCCTGTCTGAAGACTACTGTGCCATGATCTATCCGAACGCCAAGTCTTCAGCCGCTGTGGCTAGGCATGTTGCAGCTCCCATCATTGCCCACATTGATGCCACCATAGCGGGGTTTATTGATCAAGATCAAGATCCCTCGGATGCCCCCGGAAATCTGGAAGACAATGTTGCTTCCATGAACCTGGACGTCGAACCCATGTTATTGGATGATCCGGACGCAGGTAGGGTGGTAAGTGAGGCAGGTGTTACCGGCGCTGAGATTCCTATCCTCAGCCCCGCTCTTTCTTCTTCTTCTGATCGCTCTTCCTCTCATGGTTTTTCTGGGGACCGTGATTCGTCTCAACGATCGCACCCGGTTCCCCCCAAGGATAAGTCTACATCTAGAACCTTACCTAAAGCTCGTAAGCCTCACAAGGCTTCCCATAGTTCTAAGCAGAATACAAACCCGTCATCTAAGGCTTCCGGCTCCTCCTCTAAGTCTCACGACCCGGGAGTACAATCCGCCACTCCTGCTCCTAGCCCGGGCCTTTCCGAATCAGCCATGCTTCGCATTGTGTCGGAGATGCAAGCTAAGTTGGTGTCGGAAATGCAGGCCAAGATGGACACGATGTTCTCTAACATCGGTCAGAGATTTGGGGCATTAGAGCAAGGTGCTCCGGAGCGAGTCCAAAGCTCTCTCAACCCGGATGCCTCTAAGCTTCCGCCGTATACCAAGAATAATCCTTGGCGCATGGCTCTTCATTCTCCGTTCTCAGACGGAATGTTAACTTTGGAAGGTCTTGGCACTCGTCCTCTAGAGGACTTTGAATTCTTTCCTCCTGGTCTGGCATTTCCATTTCATGGTTATGCCAGGCTTACCGAGGAAGCTCTGGTTCGGCTAGATAAGGTCCCCAAAGAGACCGTCATCTTCCCAAAAGAACAAGCCCAATCTGTTTGGGCTAGGTTCCTGAACGACATTGGTTGCACCAACACCATGTTGACGCCGTATAAGAGTTCCTTCATAATGTTTTTAATGGACAAAAACACCGTGACTCCATGCGTCAATAAGGTAGCAGAGCTTGCTTTCCAATATGCTCTGGAGGAGAAGCCCTTGCCTCCCATCCGAGAGGTGGATCCGATCTCCCTCCTTCTTCCTTCTGGCATTGAGTGTTGGGACAATGTCCATACCACTTTTACCTCTGGCAAGCTATCAGCGGACTGTGCCTCAGTTATGTTTAGTGAGCGGCTTCCCCGTCTCCCGGAATCCCTCATTAAACAGGAGTATGATTCCCGCCTACGTGTTGGCCGAACTCTGAACTTGGCCACATCCACGGAGTCGATAGCCTTGACTTATGATACTGAGAGTATCTTTAAGTCTCTCAATAAGGCTACGTTGCAGTCATTGTATTATGATCTTTATGACTTCGCTATTGCTAAACGTAGGTGTCGCAAACACGTCCTGGCTGAGGCGACTATTAGGCACGAGCCTAATAAGCTTATCCGGTCCTCCTGCTGGGGTTCAAACCTTTTCCCTGAGGATCTTGTGGAGGAAGTCTTGGCAGAGGCCACTAGAGTCAATCAGAGCCTTAAAGCCCGTTGGGGTTTGACTCCTAAACGGAAATATGACCCCGCAAATTACCAAGCCCGGGGTAGGAAGAAGCTCCGCCCGTATACCTCCACCCAGTTCAGGCAACAGCAGAGTAGTTCGTCCAATTTCCGACTGCTTCTTCCTCCATTTCCCGTTGCTCCTGCGCAGCCTTCCACCTCTCAGGCTCCTTCGGACGACTATGTCACCGTTCTGCTCCCTAAGAGCCAGCTTTCCGGTGCCTCCACCACCTCTCCTGCCTTTAACCAGTCTTATGAGGCTCCTAGCTCTTCCCAGAGTTATATCAGAGGTAGAGGCTACCACCGTGGTTCAAACCAGAACAGAGGTAGAGGAAGAGTTTTTCGCAAGGGAAAGAACTTCCGAGGCGGACGTGGAGGCAACTCCTCAAGCCAATACTGAGGTGCAGCAGGTAGGGGGGAGGCTTTATGCCTTCCGCAACAAATGGAGGTTCAGTCCCTGGGCTTTCAGTATCATCTCCAAGGGACTGGGGTGGAGTTGGATTCAAGGGCCTCCTCCTCCGAACAAATTTCATCAACATTCCACTCCGGACCTAGTCGAATTTGTCCAGGATCTGTTACAAAAGAACGCCATACAAGAAACGAAACACCTGAAGTTTCAGGGTCGGCTGTTCAGTGTCCCGAAGAAGGATTCAGACAAGAGAAGAGTGATTCTAGACCTATCCCTTCTCAACTTGTCTATTCAATGCGACAAGTTTCGAATGCTTACCGTCTCGCAGGTGCGGACCTTACTTCCCCGTGGGGCCGTCACCACCTCTATCGATCTTACAGACGCCTATTATCACGTCCCGATAGCGAGACACTTCCGTCCGTATCTAGGCTTCCGCCTAGGGGACAAAAATTACTCCTTCAAAGTGATGCCTTTCGGGCTCAACATCGCCCCAAGGATCTTCACAAAGTTAGCAGAAGTCGCTGTTCAGGAACTCAGAAATCAAGGGATTCAAGTAGTAGTCTATCTGGACGACTGGCTCATTTGGTCAGACACCTCCCAAAATTGCCTAAAAGCCACTCACAGAGTCATCCAATATCTTCAATCTCTATGCTTCCAGATCAACTTCAAGAAGTCCCGTCTTCTTCCGAAATCAAAGTTCCAACGGCTCGACCTGCAATGGGATCTTATATCTCATACTCTGTGTCTTCCCAAACCCAAGAGGTTAGAGATTGCAAGGAACACCAAACGCTTTCTCAAAGATAAAGTAAGTTCCAGACGTCTCCAAGAGAGGATTCTAGGGTCCCTTCAATTTGCCTCAGTGACGGATCTACTTCTGAAGGCAAAATTGAAAGATATCAATCGTGTCTGGCGTTCGAGGGCGAACCGGAAGCTCCGGGACAGGAAAGTCCGCCTTCCTCCCATTCTGCGGGAAAGACTTCTTCCTTGGACAAGAGCCAACAATCTGTCAAAGTCAGTTCCCCTTCGATTCCCGCCTCCGAAGTTAATCATTCACACGGACGCATCCCTATCAGGTTGGGGCGGCTATTCTCAGCTCAGGAAAGTTCAAGGTCTTTGGTCTCCCTTATTCCGCCAATTTCACATCAATGTGCTGGAGGCCATGGCAGTTCTTCTAACCCTGAAACGTCTCGCTCTATCCAAGAGACAACACCTTCGTCTGGTCCTCGACAGCGAAGTGGTGGTCCGCTGCCTCAACAGAGGCGGGTCAAAATCAGGGCCCCTGAACCATGTTCTAGTAGCCATATTTTCCCTAGCAGCCTCGAACCGTTGGCATCTTTCAGCTGTCCACCTGGCGGGAGTCCAGAACGTAGTGGCAGACGCCTTGTCCCGGACCTCCCATCTAGAATCGGAATGGTCACTCGATCTAAAGTCATTCCGGTGGATTCTCTCTCCGGTTCCCGGTCTCCAAGTGGACCTCTTCGCCACGGAGTCCAGCCACAAATTGAGAGTATATGTGGCTCCCAATCTAGACCCTCGGGCTTACGCCACAGATGCCATGTCACAGAATTGGGACATCTGGGAAAGGATTTATCTCTTTCCCCCGGTGAATCTTTTACTGAAAGTCCTAGACAAACTGAGATCCTTCAAGGGACAAGTAGCCTTGGTCGCACCCAACTGGCCCAAGAGCAACTGGTATCCTCTCCTGCGAGAGTTGAGACTATATCCTCACCCGATACCCAATCCGGTTCTGTCTCAGATAGTACAAACACGTGTTGTGTACGCTTTCTCAAACATTCAGAGCGCCCTAACTTTATGGACTTCATGAAGTTTGCGGCCATGCATGGTGCCAATATCGATCCTCAAAACACCTTGTTTCTAGAATCAGATAAACGGGATTCCACCATCCGCCAATATGATTCTGCAGTTAAAAAGTTGGCAAAATTTTTGATGGACTCAGACGTGCACTGTATGAACCTGAACCTTACAGTCACTTTCTTTAGAACTTTATTAGAATCAGGTCTGGCAGCCAATACTATCACCACTATTAAATCTGCTTTGAAAAAGATTTTCCTAGTGGGTTTTAACATAGACTTAACCGACTCTTTGTTAGCTTCAATTCCGAAAGCCTGTGCCAGACTGAAACCGGTTACTCGTCCTACCCCGGTGACCTGGTTCCTTAATGATGTACTCAAATTGGCTTCTGATACCATTAAGAGTTCTTGTGATTACATTCCCCTTCTCAGGA
>NC_090755.1:19065067-19067567 GCF_036898095.1 Palaemon carinicauda | reverse complement strand
AATATAATAATAATATTAATAATAATAATAATAATAATAATAATAATAATAATAATAATAATAATAATAATAATAATAATTTTAATAATAATAATAATAATAATAATAATAATAATAATAATAATAATAATAATAATAATAATAATAATAATAATAATAATAATAATAATTTTAATAATAATAATAATAATAATAATAATAATAATAATAATAATAATAATAATAATAAATAATAATAATAATAATAATAATAATAATAATAATAATAATAATAATAATAATAATAATAATAATTTTAATAATAATAATAATAATAATAATTAAATTTTAATAATAATAATAATAATAATAATAATAATAATAATAATAATAATTTTAATAATAAAAATAATAATAATAATAATAATTAATAATAATAATAATAATAATAATAATAATAATAATAATAATAATAATAATAATAATAATAATAATAATAATAATTATATAATAATAATAATAATAATAATAATAATAATAATAATAATAATAATATTTTAATAATAATAATAATAATAATAATTAATAATAATAATAATAATTAATATAATAATAATAATAATAATATTAATAATAATAATAATAATAATAATAATAATAATAATAATAATAATAATAATAATAATAATAATAATAATTTTAATAATAATAATAATAATAATAATAATAATAATAATAATAATAATAATAAAATAATAATAATAATAATAATAATAATAATAATTTTAATAATAATAATAATAATAATAATAATAATAATAATAATAATAATAATAATAATAATAATAATAATAATAATAATAATAATAATTAATTTTAATAATAATAATAATAATAATAATAATAATAATAATAATAATAATAATAATAATAATAATAATAATAATAATAATAATAATAATAATAATAATAATAATAATAATAATAATAATAATAATAATAATAATAATAATAATAATAATAATAATAATAATAATAATAATAATAATAATAATAATAATAATAATAATAATAATAATAATAATAATTTTAATAATAATAATAATAATAATAATAATAATAATAATAATAATAATAATAATAATAATAATAATAATAATAATAATAATAATAATAATAATAATAATAATAATAATAATAATAATAATAATTTTAATAATAATAATAATAATTTTAATAATAATAATAATAATAATAATAATAAATTAATAATAATAATAATAATAATAATAATAATAATAATAATAATAATAATAATAATAATAATAATAATTTTAATAATAATAATAATAATAATAATAATAATAATAATAATAATAATAATAATAATAATAATAATAATAATAATAATAATAATAATAATAATAATAATAATAATAATAATAATAATAATAATAATAATAATAATAATAATAATAATAATAATAATAATAATAATAATAATAATAATAATAATAATAATAATAATAATAATAATAATAATAATAATTTTAATAATAATAATAATAATAATAATAATAATAATAATAATAATAATAATAATAATAATAATAATAATAATAATAATAATAATAATAATAATAATAATAATAATAATAATAATAATAATAATAATAATAATAATAATAATAATAATAATAATAATAATAATAATAATAATAATAATAATAATAATAATAATAATAATAATAATAATAATAATAATAATAATAATAATAATAATAATAATAATAATAATAATAATAATAATAATAATTTTAATAATAATAATAATAATAATAATAATAATAATAATAATAATAATAATAATAATATTAATAATAATAATAATAATAATAATATAATAATAATAATAATAATAATAATAATAATAATAATAATAATAATAATAATAATAATAATAATAATAATAATAATAATAATAATAATTTTAATAATAATAATAATATGATATAATTAATAATAATAATAATAATAATAATAATAATAATAATAATAATAATAATAATAATAATAATAATAATAATAATAATAATAATAATAATAATAATAATAATAATTTTAATAATAATAATAATAATAATAATAATAATAATAATAATAATAATAATAATAATAATAATAATAATAATAATAATAATAATAATAATAATAATAATAATAATAATAATAATAATAATAATAATAATAATAATAATAATAATAATAATAATAATAATAATAATAATAATTTTAATAATAATAATAATAATAATAATAATAATAATAATAATAATAATAATAATAATAATAATAATAATAATAATAATAATAATAATAATTTTAATAATAATAATAATAATAATTAATTTTAATAATAATAATAATAATAATAATAATAATAATAATAATAATAATAATTTTAATAATAATAATAATAATAATAATAATAATAATAATAATAATAATTTCAATAATAATA
>NC_090755.1:19045722-19053222 GCF_036898095.1 Palaemon carinicauda | reverse complement strand
GCTACACCCTCCTTCTGTAAGTAGGTATGCCCTCGATGGGTGGTAAAGGGGGCCCTCTTCGTACAGATGGCTAGGAGGGTCCGAAGGGCTGGTTCAGGGATGTTCAGAGATGGTGTAGAGTCGTCCCTATAGACTCTATCAGCGATAAGGTCTATGGTTTCGTCCACAGGCACGTTTGTGAATAAAGACTCTACATCCATCGATGCAATAACTCCATCACACGTAGAGTCCTTAATTTTATCCAGGAATTCAGTGGATGAAGCTACACAGTAACGATTTGGAATGTAGGGCGTCAGGATGGCATTCAGTCGTTTGGCAAGCTGGTAAGTCGGAGTAGGGCATTGACTTATAATGGGGCGTAGGGGGTTGCCCTGCTTGTGGGTTTTCACATTGCCATAAAGGTAGCCCGGCCAGAAATCCCCTGAAATAACTGGTAGGTGCATGGCATTGGTTGCTGCATTCACGGCCTCGATGGTTTTGTTAGCCTCTTTCTTGATTTCTTCGATAGGGTTTCTAGTGAGGCGCACAAATTTTGAGGAATCAGCCAAGATGTCGTCGAGTTTCTTGTGGTATTCCTCTGTGTCAATAAGCACAAAGGCAGCAGTCTTGTCTGCCCTACGAACAGTAACACCAGCAACCTGCTTAAGCTCCTTAGCAGCTGCCTTCATATCCTGGGTGACGATACCACTGGTGTAACGACCCCTCTCAGTGAGGGCCTCAGCAAGAAGCAAGGGCTGGAGGGCATCAGTAGTCCGCAGGGTGCCACGATCTTGAAGGGCGAGGATTGAGTCAAGTAGCAGCTCGACCTCGAGGCGTTTATCAGTGGGCCTTGGCCTGGTCACGTAGTGGCAGTTGAGGCCCATCTTGAGGATTTGTTCCTGTGCAGGAGTCGGGGTATACCCCGAGATATTGATGTACTCCTGGCGTTCCTGTGGTATGCGAAGTTTGCCACCGTTGAGGTTGATCAATTTCTTCAGGATGGTGCGGGTCCTCTTCTGCATGTCTCTCTTCTTAAGGATTCGGAGGGCATGGGTAATGTTGTCAGGGTAGTTCAGGCCACCCCCGATGTCCTCGTCCTCTCTCTGTTGGCTGGTAGGGTCGAATTCTGGGTTGTCATCGACAGGTTCTCGGGAGTCCTCATCAGGGGCGTCCTCATCTTCGTCAGGGTCGCTGTCAGGTTCAGGAGGGGTGTCTGGATCGGTACTGTCTTCATTCTGCTCTGCTCTTCTTTCCCTGGTGTTGACCCATTCCTCCACGAGACGGGTCCGGAGGGCTGTGAGCTCATCCTTCAGCGCCTGCTTCTGTTGGAGCTGCCTCTGGAGGAGGCTACGTCTGTAGGCACGGGTACCAGGATCATTTTGGGCCGACGGGTCGAACAGCTGGACTTCGGTATATCGTGGTAGGAGACCCTCTTTTAGGCAGGTTGAGTTAAAAGTAATGGCTGCATCGGCAGAGTTTATTTTCTTATCCAATTTTTCTATTTTCCGGATAATTCTCTTCTCTAGAGCGCTACAATCAGCCAGCAGACTTGAAAAATTCATCAGTCGGGTGAATGACAAAATCGGGAAGACTTTTCAAGTATATTCTCACAAAATACAAGTAAAACTTTGGTACAGAATAGTAAAAACTACGACGCGTTTCGAGGATAAGTCCTTCCTCATCTTCTGGTAGAGAGTGAGTTGGATGCTGCAGTCGGGTGGTATTTATACCCAGGATCAGGATTAAAAGTGAAAGGGCTGGAATTTTCATCGGTTTTCATTGGTTGATCGGAGCTGATATGATATGGTGTCTGGTGTACGATGATCTCGGCCGGGAATACCAGTCTGTGACGTCATCGGGGGACCTGAGTTTTGATTGGCTGAGGTGCGCTCTGAGCCAGCCAGGCTGCTCTCCCGCTCAGAAAAGTGTCCCACGTGGCTGAGATCATGTCCTACTTCGGCGTCAAAATTCGGGGTATTTTCGTGGTTGGTAGTGTCTTCATTAGGTCCTCCTTGATGGGGGTTTCTTGATGTATCAATACGACGGCTTGACGGTAACAAAAACATCTCTTGGGTCGTATTAAGGGTGGGTTTATCTCGCTGTATCAGTAGAGCTTCTAGGATGCGTAGACGTCGACTATCTGGGGCGCTACCGATAATCTTGGTGTTACTGACGATATCAGCTCGACAAATAGGGGTGTTATGTCTTTGTAGGGCATGATTCTTTATAGCCCCTTGCTGTACGTGGCAAGAAATTCTCTTGGAAAGACGCATAGTTGTCATGCCAATATAATTTCCGGGACAACCACGGATAGGGCATTGATATGCATAGACAACATTCGTCTTCTTTAAGAAATCCTGCTCTGGGGGCGCTGGGTTATTCCTCATAATAAGGCTTTTCGTCTTGGCCGTTTGGTAATATATAATGAAGTCTAATTTCTGGGTGTCTTCAGTAGGGGATACATTATTCTTGATGATTTCTTTCATTGCCTTCTCGTCTTGCAGGTAATTCGGATGCATATGTCCTTTGTAAAATAGCTTGATGTTATTGCTACTGTCGATTCTCTCGGCGGGGTTGGATTCGTACCACTTGTCTACTGCTTTCCTGACTTCCTTTTGGACGTGCTTATTGGAGAATCCATTGTTGACAAGTACTTGAGATATTCGGTCCAGTTCCTTGTGTGTGTCGCACCATGTGGAACAGTGCGACAGGGCCCTCCTGACGTAAGCCTTGATGGTAGAACTCTTATATCGGGTGGGGCACTCACTGTCTCCATTCAAGCACATGCCTAGGTTTGTGGGTTTGGTATACACTGTGGTCCGAAATCCATTCTCCGTCGAGGTGACTAGGACATCCAGGAACGGGAGGCGATTATCTTGGCTGTGTTCGAGGGTGAAACGGAGTACACTATGGTCCTCAAACATCCTCCTCAAAGTCTCGATTTCATCACATGATCTTGCTTTCACAAAGGTATCGTCTATGTACCTAAAGTACAGAAAGGGGCATTCTACACGGGAGAACACTCTCTCTTCTACAATTCCCATGTAAAAATTCGCGAATAGGACTCCCAGGGGTGAGCCCATCGCTACACCCTCCTTCTGTAAGTAGGTATGCCCTCGATGGGTGGTAAAGGGGGCCCTCTTCGTACAGATGGCTAGGAGGGTCCGAAGGGCTGGTTCAGGGATGTTCAGAGATGGTGTAGAGTCGTCCCTATAGACTCTATCAGCGATAAGGTCTATGGTTTCGTCCACAGGCACGTTTGTGAATAAAGACTCTACATCCATCGATGCAATAACTCCATCACACGTAGAGTCCTTAATTTTATCCAGGAATTCAGTGGATGAAGCTACACAGTAACGATTTGGAATGTAGGGCGTCAGGATGGCATTCAGTCGTTTGGCAAGCTGGTAAGTCGGAGTAGGGCATTGACTTATAATGGGGCGTAGGGGGTTGCCCTGCTTGTGGGTTTTCACATTGCCATAAAGGTAGCCCGGCCAGAAATCCCCTGAAATAACTGGTAGGTGCATGGCATTGGTTGCTGCATTCACGGCCTCGATGGTTTTGTTAGCCTCTTTCTTGATTTCTTCGATAGGGTTTCTAGTGAGGCGCACAAATTTTGAGGAATCAGCCAAGATGTCGTCGAGTTTCTTGTGGTATTCCTCTGTGTCAATAAGCACAAAGGCAGCAGTCTTGTCTGCCCTACGAACAGTAACACCAGCAACCTGCTTAAGCTCCTTAGCAGCTGCCTTCATATCCTGGGTGACGATACCACTGGTGTAACGACCCCTCTCAGTGAGGGCCTCAGCAAGAAGCAAGGGCTGGAGGGCATCAGTAGTCCGCAGGGTGCCACGATCTTGAAGGGCGAGGATTGAGTCAAGTAGCAGCTCGACCTCGAGGCGTTTATCAGTGGGCCTTGGCCTGGTCACGTAGTGGCAGTTGAGGCCCATCTTGAGGATTTGTTCCTGTGCAGGAGTCGGGGTATACCCCGAGATATTGATGTACTCCTGGCGTTCCTGTGGTATGCGAAGTTTGCCACCGTTGAGGTTGATCAATTTCTTCAGGATGGTGCGGGTCCTGCGGACTACTGATGCCCTCCAGCCCTTGCTTCTTGCTGAAGCCCTCACTGAGAGGGGTCGTTACACCAGTGGTATCGTCACCCAGGATATGAAGGCAGCTGCTAAGGAGCTTAAGCAGGTTGCTGGTGTTACTGTTCGTAGGGCAGACAAGACTGCTGCCTTTGTGCTTATTGACACAGAGGAATACCACAAGAAACTCGACGACATCTTGGCTGATTCCTCAAAATTTGTGCGCCTCACTAGAAACCCTATCGAAGAAATCAAGAAAGAGGCTAACAAAACCATCGAGGCCGTGAATGCAGCAACCAATGCCATGCACCTACCAGTTATTTCAGGGGATTTCTGGCCGGGCTACCTTTATGGCAATGTGAAAACCCACAAGCAGGGCAACCCCCTACGCCCCATTATAAGTCAATGCCCTACTCCGACTTACCAGCTTGCCAAACGACTGAATGCCATCCTGACGCCCTACATTCCAAATCGTTACTGTGTAGCTTCATCCACTGAATTCCTGGATAAAATTAAGGACTCTACGTGTGATGGAGTTATTGCATCGATGGATGTAGAGTCTTTATTCACAAACGTGCCTGTGGACGAAACCATAGACCTTATCGCTGATAGAGTCTATAGGGACGACTCTACACCATCTCTGAACATCCCTGAACCAGCCCTTCGGACCCTCCTAGCCATCTGTACGAAGAGGGCCCCCTTTACCACCCATCGAGGGCATACCTACTTACAGAAGGATGGTGTAGCGATGGGCTCACCCCTGGGAGTCCTATTCGCGAATTTTTACATGGGAATTGTAGAAGAGAGAGTGTTCTCCCGTGTAGAATGCCCCTTTCTGTACTTTAGGTACATAGACGATACCTTTGTGAAAGCAAGATCATGTGATGAAATCGAGACTTTGAGGAGGATGTTTGAGGACCATAGTGTACTCCGTTTCACCCTCGAACACAGCCAAGATAATCGCCTCCCGTTCCTGGATGTCCTAGTCACCTCGACGGAGAATGGATTTCGGACCACAGTGTATACCAAACCCACAAACCTAGGCATGTGCTTGAATGGAGACAGTGAGTGCCCCACCCGATATAAGAGTTCTACCATCAAGGCTTACGTCAGGAGGGCCCTGTCGCACTGTTCCACATGGTGCGACACACACAAGGAACTGGACCGAATATCTCAAGTACTTGTCAACAATGGATTCTCCAATAAGCACGTCCAAAAGGAAGTCAGGAAAGCAGTAGACAAGTGGTACGAATCCAACCCCGCCGAGAGAATCGACAGTAGCAATAACATCAAGCTATTTTACAAAGGACATATGCATCCGAATTACCTGCAAGACGAGAAGGCAATGAAAGAAATCATCAAGAATAATGTATCCCCTACTGAAGACACCCAGAAATTAGACTTCATTATATATTACCAAACGGCCAAGACGAAAAGCCTTATTATGAGGAATAACCCAGCGCCCCCAGAGCAGGATTTCTTAAAGAAGACGAATGTTGTCTATGCATATCAATGCCCTATCCGTGGTTGTCCCGGAAATTATATTGGCATGACAACTATGCGTCTTTCCAAGAGAATTTCTTGCCACGTACAGCAAGGGGCTATAAAGAATCATGCCCTACAAAGACATAACACCCCTATTTGTCGAGCTGATATCGTCAGTAACACCAAGATTATCGGTAGCGCCCCAGATAGTCGACGTCTACGCATCCTAGAAGCTCTACTGATACAGCGAGATAAACCCACCCTTAATACGACCCAAGAGATGTTTTTGTTACCGTCAAGCCGTCGTATTGATACATCAAGAAACCCCCATCAAGGAGGACCTAATGAAGACACTACCAACCACGAAAATACCCCGAATTTTGACGCCGAAGTAGGACATGATCTCAGCCACGTGGGACACTTTTCTGAGCGGGAGAGCAGCCTGGCTGGCTCAGAGCACACCTCAGCCAATCAAAACTCAGGTCCCCCGATGACGTCACAGACTGGTATTCCCGGCCGAGATCATCGTACACCAGACACCATATCATATCAGCTCCGATCAACCAATGAAAACCGATGAAAATTCCAGCCCTTTCACTTTTAATCCTGATCCTGGGTATAAATACCACCCGACTGCAGCATCCAACTCACTCTCTACCAGAAGATGAGGAAGGACTTATCCTCGAAACGCGTCGTAGTTTTTACTATTCTGTACCAAAGTTTTACTTGTATTTTGTGAGAATATACTTGAAAAGTCTTCCCGATTTTGTCATTCACCCGACTGATGAATTTTTCAAGTCTGCTGGCTGATTGTAGCGCTCTAGAGAAGAGAATTATCCGGAAAATAGAAAAATTGGATAAGAAAATAAACTCTGCCGATGCAGCCATTACTTTTAACTCAACCTGCCTAAAAGAGGGTCTCCTACCACGATATACCGAAGTCCAGCTGTTCGACCCGTCGGCCCAAAATGATCCTGGTACCCGTGCCTACAGACGTAGCCTCCTCCAGAGGCAGCTCCAACAGAAGCAGGCGCTGAAGGATGAGCTCACAGCCCTCCGGACCCGTCTCGTGGAGGAATGGGTCAACACCAGGGAAAGAAGAGCAGAGCAGAATGAAGACAGTACCGATCCAGACACCCCTCCTGAACCTGACAGCGACCCTGACGAAGATGAGGACGCCCCTGATGAGGACTCCCGAGAACCTGTCGATGACAACCCAGAATTCGACCCTACCAGCCAACAGAGAGAGGACGAGGACATCGGGGGTGGCCTGAACTACCCTGACAACATTACCCATGCCCTCCGAATCCTTAAGAAGAGAGACATGCAGAAGAGGACCCGCACCATCCTGAAGAAATTGATCAACCTCAACGGTGGCAAACTTCGCATACCACAGGAACGCCAGGAGTACATCAATATCTCGGGGTATACCCCGACTCCTGCACAGGAACAAATCCTCAAGATGGGCCTCAACTGCCACTACGTGACCAGGCCAAGGCCCACTGATAAACGCCTCGAGGTCGAGCTGCTACTTGACTCAATCCTCGCCCTTCAAGATCGTGGCACCCTGCGGACTACTGATGCCCTCCAGCCCTTGCTTCTTGCTGAGGCCCTCACTGAGAGGGGTCGTTACACCAGTGGTATCGTCACCCAGGATATGAAGGCAGCTGCTAAGGAGCTTAAGCAGGTTGCTGGCGTTACTGTTCGTAGGGCAGACAAGACTGCTGCCTTTGTGCTTATTGACACAGAGGAATACCACAAGAAACTCGACGACATCTTGGCTGATTCCTCAAAATTTGTGCGCCTCACTAGAAACCCTATCGAAGAAATCAAGAAAGAGGCTAACAAAACCATCGAGGCCGTGAATGCAGCAACCAATGCCATGCACCTACCAGTTATTTCAGGGGATTTCTGGCCGGGCTACCTTTATGGCAATGTGAAAACCCACAAG
>NC_090755.1:19013164-19015664 GCF_036898095.1 Palaemon carinicauda | reverse complement strand
AAGTAGGCAGAGGAAGGGACAGAGAGACGATATGAACGGATGCAAACACCCTTATTTTTAAAAAATGAGATCTGAGTAACCCTATTAAAAAAAAAAAAAAAAAAAAAAAAAAAGAGTCGAAAATGGATAGCTAGGATAATTTCTTCCAGTAGGCAGGGGAAGGGACAGAGAGACGATTTGAACGAATGCAAACACCCTTATTTTGAAAAAAATGAAATCTGGGGAGCCCTATTTTCGAAAAATGATAGAACCTTCGTCATCGTCTCCGCCGTCTTCGTGGTCTTCGTCTTCATCGTCTTCGTGTGCGTCGTCTTCATGTGCGTCGTCTTTTTCAAGTAGGCAGAGGAAGGGACAGAGATACAATATGAATGGATGCAAACACCCTTATTTTTAAAAAAATGAAATCTGGGGAGCCCTATTTTCAAAAAATGATAGAACCTTCGTCATCGTCTCCGCCGTCTTCGTGGTCTTTGTCTTCATCGTCTTCGTGTGCGTCGTCTTCATGTGCGTCGTCTTTTTCAAGTAGGCAGAGGAAGGGGACAGAGATACAATATGAATGGATGCAAACACCCTTATTTTTAAAAAAATGAAACCTGGGGAGCCTTATTTTCAAAAAATGAAAGAACCTTCGTCGTCGTCTCCGTCGTCTTCGTGGTCTTCGTCTTTATCGTCTTCGTGTGCGCCGTCTTCGTCTGCGTCGTCTTTTTCAAGTAGGCAGAGGAAGGGACAGAGATACAATATGAATGGATGCAAACACCCTTATTTTTAAAAAAATGAAACCTGGGGAGCCCTATTTTTAAAAAATGAAAGAACATTCGTCGTCGTCTCCGTCGTCTTCGTGGTCTTCGTCTTCATCGTCTTCGTGTGCGTCGTCTTCGTCTGCGTCGTCTTTTTCAAGTAGGCAGAGGAAGGGACAGAGAGACGATATGAACGGATGCAAACACCCTTATTTTTAAAAAATGAGATCTGAGTAACCCTATAAAAAAAAAAAAAAAAAAAAAAAAAAAAAAAAAAAAAAAAAAAAAATGAGTCGAAAATGGATAGCTAGGATAATTTCTTCCAGTAGGCAGGGGAAGGGGACAGAGAGATGATTTGAACGAATGCAAACACCCTTATTTTGAAAAAAATGAAATCTGGGGAGCCCTATTTTTCAAAAAATGATAGAACCTTCGTCATCGTCTCCGCCGTCTTCGTGGTCTTCGTCTTCATCGTCTTCGTGTGCGTCGTCTTCATGTGCGTCGTCTTTTTCAAGTAGGCAGAGGAAGGGACAGAGATACGATATGAATGGATGCGAACACCCTTATTTTTAAAAAAATGAAACCTGGGGAGCCTTATTTTCAAAAAATGAAAGAACCTTCATCGTCGTCTCCGTCGTCTTCGTGGTCTTCGTCTTTATCGTGTTCGTGTGCGTCGTCTTCGTCTGCGTCCTCTTTTTCAAGTAGGCAGAGGAAGGGACAGAGAGACGATATGAACGGATGCAAACACCATTATTTTTAAAAAATGAGATCTGAGTGACCCTATAAAAAAAAAAAAAAAAAAAAAAAAAAAAAAAAAAAAAAAAAAAAAGAGTCGAAAATGGATAGCTAGGATAATTTCTTCCAGTAGGCAGGGGAAGGGACAGAGAGACGATTTGAACGAATGCAAACACCCTTATTTTGAAAAAAATAAAATCTGGGGAGCCCTATTTTCAAAAAATGATAGAACCTTCGTCATCGTCTCCGCCGTCTTCGTGGTCTTCGTCTTCCTCGTCTTCGTGTGCGTCGTCTTCGTGTGCGTCGTCTTTTTCAAGTAGGCAGAGGAAGGGACAGAGATACGATATGAATGGATGCAAACACCCTTATTTTTAAAAAAATGAAACCTGGGGAGCCCTATTTTTAAAAAATGAAAGAACATTCGTCGTCGTCTCCGTCGTCTTCGTGGTCTTCGTCTTCATCGTCTTCGTGTGCGTCGTCTTCGTCTGCCTCGTCTTTTTCAAGTAGGCAGAGGAAGGGACAGAGATACGATATGAATGGATGCAAACACCCTTATTTTTAAAAAAATGAAACCTGGGGAGCCCTATTTTTAAAAAATGAAAGAACATTCGTCGTCGTCTCCGTCGTCTTCGTGGTCTTCGTCTTCATCGTCTTCGTGTGCGTCGTCTTCATGTGCGTCGTCTTTTTCAAGTAGGCAGAGGAAGGGACAGAGATACAATATGAATGGATGCAAACACCCTTATTTTTAAAAAAATGAAACCAGGGGAGCTATATTTTCAAAAAATGAAAGAACCTTCGTCGTCGTCTCCGTCGTCTTCGTGGTCTTCGTCTTTATCGTCTTCGTGTGCGTCGTCTTCGTCTGCGTCCTCTTTTTCAAGTAGGCAGAGGAAGGGACAGAGAGACGATATGAACGGATGCAAACACCCTTATTTTTAAAAAATGAGATCTGAGTGACCCTATAAAAAAAAAAAAAAAAAAAAAAAAAAAAAAAAAAAAAAAAAAAAAAAAAAAAAAAAGAGTCGAAAATG
>NC_090755.1:19006104-19012664 GCF_036898095.1 Palaemon carinicauda | reverse complement strand
CTTTTTCAAGTAGGCAGAGGAAGGGACAGAGAGACGATATGAACGGATGCAAGCACCCTTATTTTTAAAAAATGAGATCTGAGTGACCCTATAAAAAAAAAAAAAAAAAAAAAAAAAAGTCGAAAGAGGATAGCTAGGATTATTTCTTCCAGTAGGCAGGGGAAGGGACAGAGAGACGATTTCAACGAATGCAAACACCCTTATTTTGAAAAAAATAAAATCTGGGGAGCCCTATTTTCAAAAAATGATAGAACCTTCGTCATCGTCTCCGTCGTCTTCGTGGTCTTCGTCTTCATCGTCTTCGTGTGCGTCGTCTTCGTCTGCCTCGTCTTTTTCAAGTAGGCAGAGGAAGGGACAGAGATACGATATGAATGGATGCAAATACCCTTATTTTTAAAAAAAATGAGATCTGAGTGACCCTATAAAAAAAAAAAAAAAAAAAAAAAAAAAAAAAAAAAAAAAAAAGAGTCGAAAATGGATAGCTAGGATAATTTCTTCCAGTAGGCAGGGGAAGGGACAGAGAGACGATTTGAACGAATGCAAACACCCTTATTTTGAAAAAAATAAAATCTGGGGAGCCCTATTTTCAAAAAATGATAGAACCTTCGTCATCGTCTCCGTCGTCTTTTTCAAGTAGGCAGAGGAAGGGACAGAGATACGATATGAATGGATGCAAACACCCTCATTTTTAAAAAAATGAAACCTGGGGAGCCCTATTTTCAAAAAATGAAAGAACCTTCGTCGTCGTCTCCGTCGTCTTCGTGGTCTTCGTCTTCATCGTCTTCGTGTGCGTCGTCTTCGTCTGCGTAGTCTTTTTCAAGTAGGCAGAGGAAGGGACAGAGAGACGATATGAACGGATGCAAACACCCTTATTTTTAAAAAATGAGATCTGAGTGACCCTATAAAAAAAAAAAAAAAAAAAAAAAAAAAAAAAAAAAAAAAAAAAAAAAAAAAAAAGTCGAACATGGATAGCTAGGATTATTTTTTCCAGTAGGCAGGGGAAGGGACAGAGAGACGATTTGAACGAATGCAAACACCCTTATTTTGAAAAAAATAAAATCTGGGGAGCCCTATTTTCAAAAAATGATAGAACCTTCGTCATCGTCTCCGTCGTCTTCGTGGTCTTCGTCTTCATCGTCTCATGTGCGTCGTCTTCGTCTGCCTCGTCTTTTTCAAGTAGGCAGAGGAAGGGACAGAGATACGATATGAATGGATGCAAACACCCTTATTTTTAAAAAAATGAAACCTGGGAGCCCTATTTTCAAAAAATGAAAGAACCTTCGTCGTCGTCTCCGTCGTCTTCGTGGTCTTCGTCTTCATCGTCTTCGTGTGCGTCGTCTTCGTCTGCGTCGTCTTTTTCAAGTAGGCAGAGGAAGGGACAGAGAGACGATATGAACGGATGCAAACACCCTTATTTTTAAAAAATGAGATCTGAGTGACCCTATAAAAAAAAAAAAAAAAAAAAAAAAAAAAGTCGAAAAAGGATAGCTAGGATTATTTCTTCCAGTAGGCAGGGGAAGGGACAGAGAGACGATTTGAACGAATGCAAACACCCTTATTTTGAAAAAATAAAATCTGGGGGAGCCCTATTTTCAAAAAATGATAGAACCTTCGTCATCGTCTCCGTCGTCTTCGTGGTCTTCGTCTTCATCGTCTTCGTGTGCGTCGTCTTCGTCTGCCTCGTCTTTTTCAAGTAGGCAGAGGAAGGGACAGAGATACGATATGAATGGATGCAAACACCCTTATTTTTAAAAAATGAAACCTGGGGAGCCCTATTTTCAAAAAAATGATAGAACCTTCGTCGTCGTCTCCGTCGTCTTCGTGGTCTTCGTCTTCATCGTCTTCGTGTGCGTCGTCTTCGTCTGCGTAGTCTTTTTCAAGTAGGCAGAGGAAGGGACAGAGAGACGATATGAACGGATGCAAACACCCTTATTTTTAAAAAATGAGATCTGAGTGACCCTATAAAAAAAAAAAAAAAAAAAAAAAAAAAAAAAAAAAAAAAAAAAAAGTCGAAAATGGATAGCTAGGATTATTTCTTCCAGTAGGCAGGGGAAGGGACAGAGAGACGATTTGAACGAATGCAAACACCCTTATTTTGAAAAAAATAAAATCTGGGGAGCCCTATATTCAAAAAATGATAGAACCTTCGTCATCGTCTCCGTCGTCTTCGTGGTCTTCGTCTTCATCGTCTTCGTGTGCGTCGTCTTCGTCTGCCTCGTCTTTTTCAAGTAGGCAGAGGAAGGGGACAGAGATACGATATGAATGGATGCAAACACCCTTATTTTTAAAAAAATGAAACCTGGGGAGCCCTATTTTCAAAAAATGAAAGAACCTTCGTCGTCGTCTCCGTCGTCTTCGTGGTCTTCGTCTTCATCGTCTTCGTGTGCGTCGTCTTCGTCTGCGTCGTCTTTTTCAAGTAGGCAGAGGAAGGGACAGAGAGACGATATGAACGGATGCAAACACCCTTATTTTTAAAAAATGAGATCTGAGTGACCCTATAAAAAAAAAAAAAAAAAAAAAAAAAAAAAGTCGAAAAAGGATAGCTAGGATTATTTCTTCCAGTAGGCAGGGGAAGGGACAGAGAGACGATTTGAACGAATGCAAACACCCTTATTTTGAAAAAAATAAAATCTGGGGAGCCCTATTTTCAAAAAATGATAGAACCTTCGTCATCGTCTCCGTCGTCTTCGTGGTCTTCGTCTTCATCGTCTTCGTGTGCGTCGTCTTCGTCTGCCTCGTCTTTTTCAAGTAGGCAGAGGAAGGGGACAGAGATACGATATGAATGGATGCAAACACCCTTATTTTTAAAAAAATGAGATCTGAGTGACCCTATAAAAAAAAAAAAAAAAAAAAAAAAAAAAAAAAAAAAAAAGAGTCGAAAATGGATAGCTAGGATAATTTCTTCCAGTAGGCAGGGGAAGGGACAGAGAGACGATTTGAACGAATGCAAACACCCTTATTTTGAAAAAATAAAATCTGGGGAGCCCTATTTTCAAAAAATGATAGAACCTTCGTCATCGTCTCCGTCGTCTTTTTCAAGTAGGCAGAGGAAGGGACAGAGATACGATATGAATGGATGCAAACACCCTCATTTTTAAAAAAATGAAACCTGGGGAGCCCTATTTTCAAAAAATGAAAGAACCTTCGTCGTCGTCTCCGTCGTCTTCGTGGTCTTCGTCTTCATCGTCTTCGTGTGCGTCGTCTTCGTCTGCGTAGTCTTTTTCAAGTAGGCAGAGGAAGGGACAGAGAGACGATATGAACGGATGCAAACACCCTTATTTTTAAAAATGAGATTCTGAGTGACCCTATAAAAAAAAAAAAAAAAAAAAAAAAAAAAAAAAAAAAAAAAAAAAGTCGAAAATGGATAGCTAGGATTATTTCTTCCAGTAGGCAGGGGAAGGGACAGAGAGACGATTTGAACGAATGCAAACACCCTTATTTTGAAAAAAATAAAATCTGGGGAGCCCTATTTTCAAAAAATGATAGAACCTTCGTCATCGTCTCCGTCGTCTTCGTGGTCTTCGTCTTCATCGTCTTCGTGTGCGTCGTCTTCGTCTGCCTCGTCTTTTTCAAGTAGGCAGAGGAAGGGACAGAGATACGATATGAATGGATGCAACACCCTTATTTTTAAAAAATGAAACCTGGGGAGCCCTATTTTCAAAAAATGAAAGAACCTTCGTCGTCGTCTCCGTCGTCTTCGTGGTCTTCGTCTTCATCGTCTTCGTGTGCGTCGTCTTCGTCTGCGTCGTCTTTTCAAGTAGGCAGAGGAAGGGACAGAGAGACGATATGAACGGATGCAAACACCCTTATTTTTAAAAAATGAGATCTGAGTGACCCTATAAAAAAAAAAAAAAAAAAAAAAAAAAAAAGTCGAAAGAGGATAGCTAGGATTATTTCTTCCAGTAGGCAGGGGAAGGGACAGAGAGACGATTTGAACGAATGCAAACACCCTTATTTTGAAAAAAATAAAATCTGGGGAGCCCTATTTTCAAAAAATGATAGAACCTTCGTCATCGTCTCCGTCGTCTTCGTGGTCTTCGTCTTCATCGTCTTCGTGTGCGTCGTCTTCGTCTGCCTCGTCTTTTTCAAGTAGGCAGAGGAAGGGACAGAGATACGATATGAATGGATGCAAACACCCTTATTTTTAAAAAAATGAGATCTGAGTGACCCTATAAAAAAAAAAAAAAAAAAAAAAAAAAAAAAAAAAAAAAAAAAAAAAAAGAGTCGAAAATGGATAGCTAGGATAATTTCTTCCAGTAGGCAGGGGAAGGGACAGAGAGACGATTTGAACGAATGCAAACACCCTTATTTGAAAAAAATAAAATCTGGGGAGCCCTATTTTCAAAAAATGATAGAACCTTCGTCATCGTCTCCGTCGTCTTTTTCAAGTAGGCAGAGGAAGGGACAGAGATACGATATGAATGGATGCAAACACCCTCATTTTTAAAAAAATGAAACCTGGGGAGCCCTATTTTCAAAAAATGAAAGAACCTTCGTCGTCGTCTCCGTCGTCTTCGTGGTCTTCGTCTTCATCGTCTTCGTGTGCGTCGTCTTCGTCTGCGTAGTCTTTTTCAAGTAGGCAGAGGAAGGGACAGAGAGACGATATGAACGGATGCAAACACCCTTATTTTTAAAAAATGAGATCTGAGTGACCCTATAAAAAAAAAAAAAAAAAAAAAAAAAAAAAAAAAAAAAAAAAAAAAAAAAAAAAAAAAAAAAAAAAAAAATGAAACCGATACAAAATTTTGTTTATAATCTTGGTTTCCGTCTTTCAGCTTTCAGTATTTTGAAATCTGCCACTCTTTGTCTGAAGATGCATAACGTACTATGATATAAAAAAGATGTAGAATAATTTGATCTTTTAGCATCATATATAAGTTTAATAAGGTTTTCCATACGAATTCAAACTAAATGGAATATTTGATTTTCCCTATTCTAACTCCCATTACATCATTTTAAAGATCGAAACTGAAATGTTGAAAATTTTTTTATGGAATAAGATCAGATATTGGATTCAGTTTATTATAAGAATCAAATTTATAAGCAATAGTCTTTCTTTATCACATTTAACCTGTAATTTTGGTTTTTAAATTGAAAACAATTGAATATTTGAACATTATGAAGTTGAAATACTCTTTTTTTGAGTATCAATGATAACAACAGTAATTGAGAAAAAAATCATTATTATCATAGTAGTAGTTTGCTGGAATTGAAAGTTGAAGATATAGACAAATATGCTACCACAAAATCGTTCATTTATAATAATGAAATACCAGTATTATTCTTAGCATGTAAATGTAAATAATCTCGATATTTTCATGTTTTTCTTCAAAATATTTATTTTTCCCCAAGCAGAAATTAATTTTGTAATAAAACGTTGGATATAAGTAGAATTAGCATTATCCCACTTCAGTTTTTTTTTTTTGGGGGGGGGAGGGGGCACTTTAGTTTTTGTTGTTTTATCTCCTAAATCATTCAAGCATTTCATGAGAGGTGTATATGTAAGCCCTGGATAAGTAGAAGCTTGTAAGAAAAAAAAAAGAGGGAAGAACAAGAAGTGAAATGACAGTAAGATTGGTAAGATGTGGATGGAAAGGAGAGAGAGAGAGAGAGAGAGAGAGAGAGAGAGAGAGAGAGAGAGAGAGAGAGAGAGAGAGAGAGAGTGTGTCTAGAAGAAGCCGGCTTTTGGGCAGCAAAAACAATTTTCCTTAGAAATCTGGCAAATCAACACAGCAAAAGATAGAATGAGGTTGCGAGATAAGTATATGGGATATGAGCAGTGGGGAAGGCACTGTCTAATTTTAAATTCATGCAAACATTTGGAAATTAATACGTATGCTACAAAAGAATGCAAGTCATCTCAACACAAATTCAAGATGCAAGAAGATTTTTTCCAGTAATAATGACCGCCACCTTGAGTTCCCTAGTATCTAGAATGCTTCTTCATTGATTCAAACTTGCAAATATCAAGTACAATGATAAAACTTTAGTGGTTCACAATCTTCAACATGGCCTGGAGGGATTATGCATGGAAGAATAGTAATTTCTGAGTGCCAAAAGCTCTCAAAGTTGTTTCTTTCTACACCTGTGATCATCGGTTTCAGATAAAATATCAAGGATTAGATTGTCTTCCCTGCGGTTACACTTATAGCTAGTTATTGAGGCTACTAGTTTTTAGCCTTTGATATGAGAAGCTAGAAAAAAACCAGAGGTAAAGCAAAGATAGGATAAGGAATGCAAAGTGGGTTGAATGCATATCTGTAGGATATTAAAATGAGAGTTAAGAGGATAGATATGATGGAGACGATTAACATAAAAGTATTCATAAATGAAATCTAATTGAATTACAAAATTAAATTCATATCTTATGTCAAGTATTTTCCAATTGTACCCAGGATTGTTTAGTGAAAATTAATCTTTGATATACAAATATTTGACCACCATATTACGAGTATACGAAAAGCTGGTTTAAGGGGACTCATATTTTCTCTCTCATTCCGTTAGCAATTTTACTATATGGTGCTATTAGGTCAAAAGGGCACACTACTTGGCTTAATCTT
>NC_090755.1:18988604-18998604 GCF_036898095.1 Palaemon carinicauda | reverse complement strand
ACCGAAACAAAATTGATATTGATAATTAGAAAATTTATTATTTATTATTTATTATTTATTATTTATTATTTATTATTTATTATTTATTATTTATTATTTATTATTTATTATTTATTATTTATTATTTATTATTTATTATCATTATTATTATTTTATTATTATTATTATTATGAAAAATGTTAGTACTATATTCATCATTATCCTTATTACAATAATTATGAACAATATTATTATTAATGTTACCAAAACAGACTCTCCAGCTAATATCAAACAGAATACAATTGTAATTTGATTAAGACGTACCATTAGTGATATGAATATTAAGTTGAACCAATATGTACACAGCGAAAGCAAACAGCAAGAATAAAGCGCCAATGATCTGATAAGCGATCAGACGCACTAATTATGGCTCTGTGCCATCAGCAATCACATTAGAAAGGGTGGAGTCTTAATAGACCTTGAACTCAAACTCTCATTGAATTAGTCTCTTATTCATTTATTCAGTATATGTTTACATGTGGAGAATTAGAATTATTATTTCGAAACTACACTTGCTTTGTATTTCTCTATATAGAGTGGAATGGTTTTCAAGGATGATGAGTGATGAAGAAACGGTGAATTAATTAGTCTAATAAATCAATAGTGTTGTTAAGGAGAATTTGAATAAAGTTCAGTATAGATATATTATTCTTATCTAAAATAAAAAGATATTGAACAATATCCCATATACCAAAATCTAACTTTCCTCTATTTCTTCTCCCTTCTTCAACAACTAAATTTTTCTCTCCTAGTTTTTTATGAAACTCTTTTACAGCCTATCTCAAAATACTGTAATTAACTGGTGTTAATTGGAGAAATCTTGGTGCTAACATGAGATCGTATCCGACTGGTTCGGGTGAATATTAAACGCTCCTATCAAAGGAACTATCGACAAACTGGCTTGGCATTCGGAGAGAAAGAATAATGCATGATAATCTACTCAGCATGATGAGAAGGACGAGAAAGAGAAGAGGGAGGAAACTCTGATAGGCGAAGCATTTAAGAGTGGCATAGGAGAGATAAGAAAATTTATTGGAAGGATAGAAATAGAATTATTTTTTTATGATTGACAATAGTAAAAAGAAAAGAATAATTGAGGGAGTGTGTGATGAAAAATGTATATATATCTATATATATATATATATATATATATATATATCTGTATATATATATATGTCTATATATATATCTGTATATATATATATATATATATATATATATATATATGTATATATACATATATATATATGTATATATATATATATATATATATATATATATATATATATATATATATACATATATAGACAAATTATATACACATACACATACAAATTATATACACATACACATACATACACACATATATATATATATATATATATATATATATATATATATATATATATAAGAGAGAGAGAGAGAGAGAGAGAGAGAGAGAGAGAGAGAGAGAGAGATAGATTCGACCTAAATAAATTTGAATAATTAATATTCATCGCTGGTGGTAATGCATTTCTAGATATGAAGTACTTATATCATTTTTTTTTATAAATCGTTCAATTTGATCATTACATCTTATCAATCATTTTTAGTCCATAAATATTCTGATATTCTTAATCAAATAAATAAAGGATATATGTGACTGCTATTACAATCCTCGCTTAACCTTTATTGAATTGGAAAGGTATAATTCAGTGTTGCATTAATTCCATGGAGCTTTATTAGCGTAAGCTCGTAAGATTAGAGAAGCTTTGATGAAATATATTTTATATCCATCAATTAGAGTATTGTCATTTTTGGATTACAGTGTTCTAAATGTTCTGTATTCTCACTCGCCCTTCTGATGTTTCGAAAACAAATAACTGCATAATCAAATGGCTGTCCAAAGCAACATTCAACCACGCTGCAATCAATGGAGGAAATGAAATGAAATATGTGACGTATAAAATCAACTCTACGAACTTTTCAAAGCTCGGAGAGTAATATCCCGCAAGGTATCATTTCCATCTGTTTACGAATCACACTATATCAGTATAATATATCCATTGCTTTAAGAGGTTACGGAAGGTCCACGAAAGCAACCCCCTCCCCCAGAACAGACCCCTGCGGAGGAGCAACTGGCTCTAATACCAGCGAGAACAAAATCTGGAGACCACCTCCAGACGCAGCAGGGGCCGTTGGTCTGAGATGTTGGGTTACACACTCGGGAGACATAAGGTACCGAGTTTTATGGTCTCTTTCAACCCGCTAGTCACCTCTTTGCCACCCTATAATAACCAGACCTACGAGTGCGCTCTCTTCCTGGCCGGTAATTCTCATTATTTTGTTTTTGTTTTTCGTGCTATGCTTGCTCATTATTTTCTTGTTTCTCTTTGGCTTACATTTTACGTATGTTTCTTGTCCATCTGCTAATTACTTGGCAATAATCTCCTTTAATCTTTGATCTTCAATGTCTGTTTTTTCCTTTCCCCAAAAATTTGTCCTGTGTGTGTTTTTCTTCATGTTTTTTTTTTTTTTTTTTTTTTTTTTTTTTAATCCTGTAATATCTCCTCAAAATTTTCAATCATAACTTTATCTATCTTTTTGTACTTGTATTTGCTTTATCATTACTAAATATCAAGAATTTTCTATACAAAACATGGTAGCACTGTGAGTTATAAAACTTTTCAAATAAGAAAAAGGTATTACTAAAGGTAATATATAAAAGGAGGATTTTTCAATTAATGATTTAACGACAGGAAACTTCAGTTCTATCTCAGGGAATGAAGAGAATTGACTTGAGAAAAAATCTAAAATATAGTAACATATTGAATTTGTATGTAATTATTTATTGATTATCCACTCTCTTGCTCTTCTATATCTCATTTGAATCATATTTTCTTAATCACTAGAAATAGATATCAAGTATTAGCTGAAGTAGTTGAGATATGATTTGTGGGTGGGTACATTATTAAAAGATAAATTCAGCTATATAATTGTGTGTCGTAGTACTTGTGACACTTCTATATCAGTTTTGCAATTCTTAGATTTCACCATCAATGATTTTCTTTTAAATTTGTTTATCTCATCTTTTACATGAAGATAATAGTATTTTGGGGGACATTTTCACATTTAAATCTGATAATTATAACGCATTTTTAGTTGAAAATTTCCAAAAAAAAAAAAAAACATTCTTTACCAGGCATTTATAATATATATTTTCTTTATAATTTTTGACCGCGTCTGAGCGTGAACAAGATTTAATCAACGTTTTTAATGAAAAAATACGGTAATTTCTATTATATAAGAATTGTATTTACTTGAGAACAGGTGAAGTAAGGAAGAATAAATGAAAATATTAGAGGGTTTGTGATTGGTAAGTTAGGTCATGAAAGTGTGCATTTTGTTTAACTGAAATTTATTCTTAGTGCTGTTGAAAAGTCAAATGTCCCTTTTTTACAAATCATATATCATTATAAGGAGTAAAATTCTTTTTAAGTACTTGTAGGAAAGTTATAATTTTAAACCAAAAAACTACTTTATTCAATTTGCTAATAAACATTTCAAGGTTCCTGATTTTTTAAAAGATTATTTTGAAAGTTACAACACTATAAGGATAAGGTATATATTGTTGCCATGATAACCCTGACTATCGTAGAGAAAAATCGTTTTAAGATAACCTGCAGTTCACCAGAAGTTTAACAACCAATGCAACTAAGAATCCAGTCTACTAAAACTCAACCAAGTAGGGTAATTTCTAACGTATAATGTAAAGAAACAGGGCTATCTAAAGAGGAAGCATATTTTACTCTAGAGGCCGTTGGCATAATATATGAAAACTCTCGAGTCGAGTCCGTTGAAAGTCCTCCGAACAATAAAGGATAGGGACTTGTTGGCTTCGAACAGTCTTCCAAAACTTCATGTAAATTGCCAAAAGCAGAAAACAAACATGGCCAGGTGAGTTCAAGAGGGGCCAACTTTTACACCATAACCGAACAACGAGGAAAACTAAAGGGACCTTCTGCTTATCATAATAATCGGGTACTATGGGGCATAATGCCATAGATGAGATGTAAAGGATTGATACTTGTGACTGATGTCCCCTTATTTGCGGGTCAGGGGGCATTGGCTAAACAATGCCGACAACAGCAGCAGCGTTGTTGACTAAGTCCTAAAATAATACAATTTTTTTTTTCTCCTTGATGGAATGTAGTTTAGAGAATTCATTGCAAAAATTTGGATAGCCAGTTTACATGTAGATAATAAAAAACAGTTGGATGATATGTTTTTGTTTACCTTGTCTGGAATATTTCTAAACAAGCTTTGAACGAACGAATTACTCTCTCTCTCTCTCTCTCTCTCTCTCTCTCTCTCTCTCTCTCTCTCTAGAATAGTAGTAGTTAAGGACCTTGACTACTGGGAAAGACTGCAATTTTTTAAACTATACAGTCTAGAAAGGAGAAGAGAACGCTACATGATAATACAAGCATGGAAGCAAATAGAAGGAATTACTGAAAACATCATGGAGCTAAAAATATCAGAAAGAGCAAGCCGAGGTAGATTAATAGTGCCAAAAAATATACCAGGAAAACTAAGGAAGGCTCACAGGACATTAATCCACTACGCACCAGCACTGATAATGCAGCGACTATTAAATGTGCTGCCAGCTCATCTAACAAAACATATCAGGAGTGAGCCTAGATGTGTTTAAGAATAATCTCGATAAATACCTAAGATGCATCCCAGAACATCCAAGACTGGAAGATGCAAAATACACCGGAATATGCATTAGCAACTCCCTGGTGGATATACGAGGTGCCTCACACTGAGGGACCTAGGGGAACCCAAACATAAAATAAGGTAAGGCTCTCTCTCTCTCTCTCTCTCTCTCTCTCTCTCTCTCTCTCTCTCTCTCTCAAGTTTATTTCTTACTAATCTATTGACATTCAGTCCACATATTTTCTCATAAAGTGTTCCTCTCTCCTTATCAAAACTTATTTCTTTATTACCTGAAACCCCTACAACTCTCGTCATTATAGTCATTAACTCGTACCCCTGTCTCTTCTGTACTAATACATTCTTTTGGAATTATAAAAGCCATTTTTTTTCCAGATATAATTAATATTTAAATGCCCGGCTCAATTACAGATATCCATTAGACAATCCTAATTTGCCCTCAGCTTTCCATATATCGCCACACCACAATCCTTTTTGGTTTTAGGTTATTTGATACGAGCATAAAACCACAATTTCATTATATTTAAATTCCCATGTACAATCCCATAACCACCCTTTCAATGTTTTCATATTTCCTAGTGGAAGATTAGAGTCACTTTTGTTTTTATTTTCATTTCCTATTGGAACTTCTAAACCACGTTTCATTGTACTTGTATGTCTTAGTTCAACCGCAAACCCAACTTTTTATAAACCGAATCCTAAAATAAAAGCATCTCTAAATATGCAACCTTCCTCTACTTAGAATGTAGTCAAACTTGGTTTCTCACATTATTGCACATACTGCTCATTCTGATTTAACTTACTATTTGCCAGACCATTCGTATTTGTTTCCTTAATTACAAGTTTACATACATTTTCAAATATTTGCTACTTTTTCACACATTCAAAACCTTGGGTCAATAAAGATAATGTTATTCCTAAATCAATATTATTTACACATTCAGATGACTGTACGCATTTTCAGCTGTCTATTGTTATAAGAAATAAGTCCTTTTTGTATATATACATATACATATACTTTATATATATATATATATATATACGTATATATATATATATATATATATATATACACACACACACAAACATATATCCTATACTACCGTACTGCATTTTCGCTCTTCATTCCATTGAAAATATCAAGCAGTGACTACCCTTGAATCACTCTCTCTCTCTCTCTCTCTCTCTCTCTCTCTCTCTCTCTCTCCATATTCTGTATGTTTCTCTTTGCATATTCTATATGTATATATGTGCGCACGTAATTATTTGTCTACGCAAACACACAACCATATATATATATATATATATATACACAGTATATATATATATATATATATATACACAGTATATATATATATATATACACAGTATATATATATATATATATATATAGTGTATATATACGTATATATGCGTATATATATGTATATATACATATACACTTATATATACATACATATATATATATATATATATATGTATATATATGTATATATATGTATGTATATGTATGTATATATATATGTATGTATATACATATATATATATATATATATATAAATATATATATACACACATATATATATACACATATATATATAGTTGGATAGATACATAGATGGAGAGATATATATATTGACAAGCTCGTATGTGCGCGCGCATGTATTGTCTGTTTGGATGGGAGTGGCTTTGGATTTTCCGTTTGGGTATCTAATAATACTAACAGAAACCTTTTGTCGATGAAGTCGATAAATAATTATACAAGCGTCACTTATTCATGTCTACAACAGTTTTATTATGCACATATGAATATGTTTTCCACTAACAAATTAACTATATCTATTTATCTTCATGTGTCAAGATCATAGGAAACCTAGAAATCTATGTCCAGGTACGTCAGTCATATTAAGGTGACGTTTGATTCTGTTCTTTCAGTTCCTAACAGGGACATTAAGTAATGAATGCTTACTTTGACAGGTGTAGGAATATTCCTTCTATACTGGCAGACTAGTAGTTTTGGGAATTTGGAATATTAGCAAGCTTCATATGCAAAAGCAAAATTCCACATAATTCTTATAAAATCATACATAAAGATGGATATTAATACTGTGGCATTGACAGGATATTTTTATTTCACGTGGAACCTATGACAGGTCCTTGCAAAATACTACTAGTGGGCCATTTTGAATCTTAATTATTTTAGCTAGCATGCTCCTAATCACTGTCTCTAAAGTTTTAAGGATCAAATATTCATATTGTATACTGTATTTATTTTAACTTATTTTTAACTTTTAGATGGACAGTTCATCCAATAAAGGATACGACACATTATTTTCTTCAGATGCAAGCCATGTTATTTAAAATCTGAAAAACCAGAATATCAGGAATGAGTTTTTAACAAAAGAATAGAAAATTATTAGGCAATGGGAAAAAGAAAAGGCAATAGATGTGAGAACGAATATTTTAATTAAGGCAATGTTCTTGGTAATTTATAAGCTTGTCCCCCAGAATGTGGGTATGTTCCCGTGACATTGTTACGATACCCACAATCAGCTAATCAGATGTATGCCAGACTTTACATCTATGGGTTTAGAAGCCGATGCTAATCGCGTTCCCAACTGGCAATCTTTTGGAGAGCACTGACGTGAATACAAAGAGATCGCATGAATAATATTAATGGATACTAGCTGAGCATAATCTATGATTGCATCCAAATGTGTATAGTGGTTTAAAGTAGAACAATGAGTAATTTAGTACACAAAGGTTAAATTAATTCTAATGGCCTATTTGAAAATATAACTGTTACCAGATATGTAAAATTGTCTGTAGTAATAAAGAAAAGATAGTTAGGAACGATAGTCATTACAATAATTCTTTTGTCCGGCCAAATTATAAAAGATCGTTATAATAACATGACCATAGTCATTTATATTTTACTAGATATAGTCAGATTACGTATTGTTGTTTTAAGAACTATTCATTGCATTTATGCTAACATTTTTAATTTTTTTTCTTTAATCATTCTCTCTCTCCACACGCCCACGCACACACATATCTATATCTGTGTATCTATACACACACACATATATATATATATATATATATATAATTAATATATATATATATATATATATATGTATATATATATATATATATATATACACACATACACACGGACATTAATTATATATATATATATATATATATATATTTATTTATATATATGTGTGTGTGTGATGCAGGGTAAATAAAAAATAAGTACCAACGAATACTTATTTACACAAAAGATTAATATGAATGCGCTTTTTCCCACTCGCCTCACCTTGTACGGCCTAAAGGATCCATGAATTTCTAATTGATCCGATAAGAAAACTCGCTTCACACCTACTCGACGCTTATCAGATGAAGAACTCCTTTGAATCTAAGATGAGCCAGTGTGTGTGTGTGTTTGCCTGCATCTTTGATAGTTTCCTAGATGGGTCTTCCTTTGTAAAGAGATGTTATTTATTGCTATGCAAAATTAATTATAATAACTATTCGATTGATAATTTGTATTATCTTGCGTGAAGGTGGAGTGATATGAGTAACGGAATTTAATAAATTATGATTTCAACACTTTACAGTAAAAATCTATCACAAAAATGCTAGAATTTCTACAATAATCTAAAAACAGAGAGAGAGAGAGAGAGAGAGAGAGAGAGAGAGAGAGAGAGAGAGAGCTGTCTTGTATTCGTCGATATATGCTATGTAAAAGAGATTCGTATCTGCATCGGCCATAAATATACACTGAGGAGCCTTCTGTTTTCTGTCTTTGAAATCCTTGTCGTATGTAGATGTGTCTCGTAATTTTAATAGAGTGATTTTATTAAATGTCTTATTGGTTTTTACTTTTATATCCTTGGCTGTGTTTAACACCTGATCAATGGAATAGTATATCTTACGTATGTTTTCACCTGAATTATGAACAGTTTAGTTGTGATTGTAGAATTACCTAATACTTACTAGAAATATATATTTCGAGAAAAGTGTAACAATTGTCTGCCTAAAAAAACATACATACATACATACATACATACATACATACATACATACGTATGTATGTATATGCAAGTGTGTGCGCGCGCGCACTTGTTCTTGTGTAAGGGGGCGTTTTTGTGTGCATTATTGTTTGTATATTGGGGAAAATATTTAATGAATATATCATTTTTATATGTAAGTTGAATTGATTATGAAAACGTGACCACATCGATCATTGTAACGGACATACCAAGAATAGGAAAAAGTGATGATGAATGTGTGATGATGGCCAAACATATCAGCTTCTTTAATAGTACTATAAGTTTATGGACTTTTGATCTATGATCACGTGTAAAATTAAGATTCTAATGCTCCAGTAAGAACCAATCTAAAAGGGAAAATCATAAAATAGAATTTTAACAATAATGTAAACATAGGATTTCAGCACTACAGTAAAATCTAATTTAAAAGGAAAATAATAGGATTTTAACAATAATATAGAATTATGATTTCAACACTACATTAAATCCAAAGCAAAACAGGAAAATTATAGAATTTTAACAATAATATAAAATTAAGATCTAATGCTTCATTGAAAACCAATCTAAAATGGGAAATCCTAGGATTTCAACAATAATGTAGAATAAGGACTTCAGTGCTACACTAAGAACAAATCCAAAATAGAAAACGACAGAATTTCAAGAATAATGTAAAATTAGGATTCCAATGCCCCATTTAGAACCGATCCAAAAAGGGAGATGATAGAATTTTAACAGATATAAAATTAAGATTTCAATGCTACAGTAAAAACTAATCCAGATAGGGAAATATAGAATTTTAATAATAGTGTAAAATTTGATTTTAACGCTACAGTAAGAACCAATTCAAAATAGGAAATGAGAGAACTTGAACAATTATGTAGAATCAGGATTACAACAACACAGTAAGAACCATTCCTAAAAGGGAAATGTTATTTATAATAATATTGTAAAATCAAGATTCCAATGTTCCACTGAAAACCAATCTTAAATGGGAAATCATAGAATTTCAACAATAATGTTGAATAAGGATTTCAATGCTACAGTAAAAACCAATACAAAAAAGGAAATGATAAAATTTTAACAAATGTAAAATTAGGATTCAAATACTACAGTAAGAACTAATCCAAAAAGGAAAATATAGAATTTTAACAAGAATGTAAAATTGGGACTTCAACGCTACAGTAAGA
>NC_090755.1:18964624-18974624 GCF_036898095.1 Palaemon carinicauda | reverse complement strand
TGAATCCAATGAAGAAGCATTCTAGATACTAGGGAACTCAAGGTGGCGGTCATTATTACTGGAAAAAATCATCTTACATCTTGAATTTGTGTTGAGATGACTTGCATTCTTTTGTAGCATACGTATTAATTTCAAAATGTTTGCATGAATTTAAAATTAGACAGTGCCTTCCCCACTGCTCATATCCCATATACTTATCTCGCAACCTCATTCTATCTTTTTCTGTGTTGATTTGCCAGATTTCTAAGGAAAACTGTTTTTGCTGGCCTAAAGCCGGCTTCTTCTAGACAGACACCCAATCTCTCTCTCTCTCTCTCTCTCTCTCTCTCTCTCTCTCTCCCCTTACCAATTTTACTGTCATTTCACTTCTTGTTCCTCCCTCGTTATTTTTTTTTCTACAAGCTTCTACTTATCCAGGGCTTACACATACACCTCTCATGAAATGCTTGAATGATTTAGGAGATAAAACAACAAAAACTAAAGTAGCAAGAAAAAAAGAAAAAAACTGAAGTGGGATAATGCTAATTCTACTTATATCCAACGTTTTATTACAAAATTAATTTTTGCTTGGGGAAAAATAAATATTTTGAAGAAAAACATGAAAATATCAAGATTATTTACATTTACATGCTAAGAATAATACTGGTATTTCATTATTATAAATGAACGATTTTGTGGTAGCATATTTGTCTATATCTTCAACTTTCAATTCCAGCAAACTACTACTATGATAATAATTATTTTTTTCTCAATTACTGTTGTTATCATTGATACTCAAAAAAAAGAGTATTTCAACTTCATAATGTTCAAATATTCAATTGTTTTTAATTTAAAAAACAAAATTACAGATTAAATGTGATAAAGAAAGACCATTGTTTATAAATTTGATTCTTATAATAATAAACTGAATCTAATATCTAATCTTATTCCATAAAAATATTTTCAACATTTCAGTTCCGATCTTTAAAATGATGTAATGGGAGTTAGAATAAAGAAAATCAAATATATTCCATTTAGTTCGAATTGGCATGGAAAACCTTATTAAACTTATATATGATGCTAAAAGATCAAATTATTGTGCATATTTTTTATATTATTTTACGTTATGCATCTTGAGACAAAGAGTGGCAGATTTTAAACTGCTGAAAGACGGAAACCAAGATCATAACCAAAATTTTGTATCTTTTTTTTTTCTTTCTTTTTTTCTTTCTTCTTTTTCTTTTGTACAGTATGTTCCAGGATAATAAGAGCTATTATGAGAGAAGCATAAATATTGGTTAAATTTCAAGTTACTTTCCATTTATTGTTTTATTTTTCAAGGAATATGGAGCTAAAAAAAACAGCAACATTTCTCTATTCCTATTAAATCGCATACAGTCTATTAATGTGGGGTAGGTTATATGTCAACCAAATAGCTTATAAAATTATTGCATAATCAAGTTGACTACACTTTTGAGAGGTGATGTTTCCGAGTGAATCGATTTGATGAAGAACTGACATGATAGGATTACCACGTTTAATATCTTCTATTGAGAGAGAGAGAGAGAGAGAGAGAGAGAGAGAGAGAGACGAGAGAGAGAGAGAGACAGAGAGAGAGGGGGGGGGTGGGGTTGCAGGCTGTACTTAGATAAGGAAATAGTGATTCTAATGAGGGCCCCCAAAAATATTATTACAAAGAAAAGTCAGTCAAAGGAATGTTGAAATATACTAAGAAATCAGTGATTGTGCGATCATGCAACCATAAAATCACTGCTCATTACCCAGTACAGAGAATTATATCCCACAAATTTAATTTGTTTAATGACGATTGCATTCACCGCATGAGGGTAGCGGCGACCAGGCAATTACTACTCAGCTATGGATGAGGGCGCACAATCTCTTTAACTAATTGAAAGTTATCCCTGGAAGGAAGTTATTAGGGAAGCAGCAATTATTGGAGGAGGTGATAGGAGTTTCTCAAAGTTACAATTACTGATCGCTGTAATGGGATCTCTCTCTCTCTCTCTCTCTCTCTCTCTCTCTCTCTCTGACTCTTTGGAGAAGTTCCTCTGTCTAATAACCTAGATAGAAAATCTTTCTCTGTGTGCGTGTGCATATATATATATATATATATATATATATATGCATATGAATGTGTATTTATACATGTATGTATAAATATAGATATACATTGTATACTGATGGAAGTAATCTGTCGCCCATAACTGTCAAGTCATCCCAATAAAGTCCATAAATCCACTCGGAAGCAACATTGTGTAACTTCTCATGACTCATACGACCTTTAGATGACAGTGATTGAATTTATGATAACGCGTCTCGTATGGCTTGTGGATAATTCGGGATTTTCATTGAATTTTTAGATTCAAATAACCTGTTTAACGTTCATGATATCATGTAGTAATCATCCATAGGAGAGCTAACGATAAGAAATTAATAGAAAATAATCTTTATATCTATATAACTGCCTGAACTTCTTATCATTTCTAAACGGCCACGAAGTATCATATAGATATTGGATATTTCTAAGAAACTGATTTTCAAAATTAGGAGACCTATTTTACAAGTCGGCCAAAAGGTTTTGATTTGGTCGTTGATAACCTTGCAAAGTCTGGACTGCCAAGAAGGTGGTTGGGATGACAGGACAGGAGTATCGTAGCCTCTACTGGATAAGCCAATATAAAACTGTAGACTACCAAAAAATCATAAAGAGATCATGTTCATTAATGTCTTTCGCAGACAAAGTTTGACGATGTGATATTTATCATATGATGATACCAACAACAGCAATGACTCACTGCTACTGGTTAATTTGAGCATTACTACTATTACTATTAATACTAGTACTGTTTGAATAAAAACAATGTTAACTAAATTTTAGTGACAACTAGGCCTACTTTATCTTCACATTCTTTTTTTTTTTTTTTTTTTTTTTATTCTAAGCGCTAAAATGTGTTTCAAAGGGGGCTTATCCATTACCAAATAATAATATATCCCCAGATTTGTCAAGATGCTGGAAAACCTCAAATCAATCAATTAATCCCCAGATTATTTAACTAACCATACGTGTTTCATGATACATCCTCATTTTCTACTATCGTCACAGTTTAACTATCACTACTACAACCAGCACCTAACCATCAAACCACAACTACAACATCTACAACTACAACCTCTACAGCTACGAAACCTTGACTCGAGTGTATGCCGATTTACATTGCTAATACGAAGGAGGTATGAATTATGCAACAAATGTTTTTATCCGAAACCTCACACCCGCTGCTCAGTATTCGGGTCCCGATGACCCCGTGGGTACCCGCTTCTGCTGTGTGTTAGTATGCCCCGGGAATGCTGCTGCTGGTGTCGCTCCTTGTGTATCTTATATCATCGCTGGGATTTTCATCGGTTGACGGCAACGGGCAGGTACAAAGGGGACAAAAATGAAAGGTGGCCTACCTTGTAGACTATTGAGAGAGAGAGAGAGAGAGAGAGAGAGAGAGAGAGAGAGAGAGAGAAACTGAAACTGAAACTGCAACTGCATTTCCTAAGGAAGGGGATAGATAAATCACTTATTATAGGTATGGGAGAAATGGATTAGATGCAAATAACGGCTAATCACACACACACACACACACACACACACATACACACACAGAGTAATCGACACTGCATTTCATAAGGAAAGGATTAAATAAGACACTCATTAGAGGAGTGGGAGGCAAAGAAATGCTAATCAGAAAGAAAGTAGGAGAACGAGAACAAAGTGGTTATCGACACTGCGTTTCTTAAGGAAAGGATCAAATGAATCGCGCATTAAAGGGAATAGGAGAGATAGATAGGAAGCAAAAAAAAAGCTAATCACAGAGAGAGAGAGAGAGAGAGAGAGAGAGAGAGAGAGAGAGAGAGAGAGAGAATGGGGGGAGGGTTTCTTCCATGGTTCCTTGAAGCGTGTATGCTCAGCTTTGACATAGTGTTATAAGGTCTCTGTTGCCATGTTTTATGTGGCGAAGGGCTTCATAAACATGTCAGTTTATTAATGTAGGGTTGATATATGAACGGCGGCCATACTGCACAATGGGAAATAAGAATTGATTAAAAACCTTTTGGAGCTGTTAGGATTTTCTATTTCTTTTTTATTTAATATTCCCAAAAAAGACGTATTGGACAATTTACGTATAAAAGGTGCACCATTGATTATTGATTAATATCTTATCAGTATGCTGACTTTTTCGAAACAGGTCTGTCAGACCAAATAGATATTTCAGAATTGCGAATATTTCACCTTGACGGTATTTTTTTTTTATTTATTTATTTATAATTTTTTTTTCTTTTTTTTTTTTGCTGTTTTAAAACAAGCTATTTAAAATCACAAATTAAAAAACTGCAATCTTGCTAAACCTCTCATCCAAAATTTCTCTCTCTCTCTCTCTCTCTCTCTCTCTCTCTCTCTCTCTCTCTCTCTCTCTCTCCATGCAATACAATACAAGCGATAGCTTATCAAGACCGCAGATGTGTGACAAAAGATCAACCCTTGTGTATTACGCGTGCACCTGAAATCCATCTAATATACTTCATTGATCTACATTACTAATATATCCCGTGGTTGCTAGTTGACTGGTTGGGCTACAAGCGAATAAAGTGATATAGAGGAAAGAGAGGAGAATAAAAGTAAACGGAAACAGCTGCCATGAATAATCACTGCAGCATTAAGATGCATTAAACCAATGCTGGTAAACCCTGCCATTTCTGTGTTCCTGGATTCTGTTGATATCTTATTCTATTTTTTAAAGAAATAAGATTTACATTACGTTAAGTAGGATTGTTCTTAAATGGCCCTGATGGGAAATTCTTTATTAGATGAAATACCATGATAAAGAGGATGTAATTTTGAAGGTAAACAGGAAAAATTGCAATACACACACACATATATATATATATATATATATGTATATATATATATATATATATGGATGTATATATATATATATATATATACATATATATATATATGTATATATGTGTATATATATATATATATATATATACACACACACATATATATATATATATATATATGGGTGTATATATATACACACACACACATATATATATATATATATATATTTATATATATATATTGTGTATATATATATATATATATATATTTATATATTTATATATATATATATATTGTGTATATATATATATATATATATATTTATATATATATATATATATATATATATATAATGTGTGTGTGACACAAACTCATTCAGGGAAGATATTAGTAGTATATTAGAAATATTGCGATACGTGAAAATTATTACATTTCTATAACGGTTTACTGGTATCCCATTCAATAGTGCATAGAATTAACAGTATCAGATTCAACAGCCAAAACTCACTTTCTTGCAAAATGGCCTTTAGG
This sequence comes from Palaemon carinicauda, assembly GCF_036898095.1. Classification (NCBI taxonomy): domain Eukaryota; kingdom Metazoa; phylum Arthropoda; class Malacostraca; order Decapoda; family Palaemonidae; genus Palaemon; species Palaemon carinicauda. Next base: position 18,969,199 of record NC_090755.1, on the reverse strand, counting down.
TATATTAATACCTGCTACTATTGAGATTATTTTATAATAACTGAAAATAAGAAAATATAAAATATCTTTAGGGCATTTAAATTAGACAACCTGCTTCTGAAAGCAATGGATAGGGCGAGGCACTTGGCGTGTCGTCTGGAGGCGTTCGACACTAAACAAACACAGTTGCTTTTTGTTGTCTGGGAGCGTCCGCTGCCATCAGAGGTGCTCGGGTCCACAAAGAGCTATTATGTTGGTTTACTGTTTACATTAATGCCCCGTAAGAACCCCGCTAACGCTCCTCGGTATTGTTCACATGAACGCTAAAGATATACGACAGAGTCAAAAGCCATGTACGAGACACAGTATACATCATTCATTTTATTATTTATGACGTACTTTTATGCTATCAATATCCTATATCTTTGCATGGATGATTTATGAGTGTGTCCGCTGTTCGGCTTGGAAGGGAGAATTGCCCCTTTTACCTGGGTGACAGGTAGTCTCCCAAGGAGTTGGGAGACTATTCTTTTATTTACATTCTACCAGATTGGAAAACATTTAGAAAGGTTATGGTGAAATGCTCACATCGACCAGAATTCCATATATTACCACGCCGCCGCTTGCAGGGGTGCGCGTGCGCACACATATTTATATACATATAAATGTAATACAGTATGTATATATATATATATATATATATGAAATGTATATATATATATATATATATATATGAAATGTATATATATATATATATATATATTTATATATATGAAAGGTATATATATATATATATATATACATATACATTATGTATATATATATATATATATACATATGTATGTATATATATATATATATATACATATATATATATATATATATACATATGCATATATATATATATATATATATGTGTGTGTATGTGTGTGTGTATACATACATATGTGTGAATTGTTTTCTTTTATAATATTTGAGTGCATACATTATTATTTACCAATTCATATATTACTTCTATAAAATGGGTAAAACTATATTTCCACATAATTCGTTGATTATTATTAATTCCTATAGTCTACACCAATCATAGATCCATTTCATCACAAATCCAGAATAATTTTTGCGATAAACTAAAAAATGAAGATAACAGAAAAGAAAATAAGGATAAACTCTATTGGAAAGGTGCGCAACCTGCCAAAGTAACTTCTCAGATATTCTATGAAAATTTAGGTTCCAATGGAATTTGGCTTTTTGATTTATGACAACCTGGCCTATCATTTGAGCATCCTCGGTTCGACACTGAAGCGAGGTAGAAGCTAATTTATACAACACAAAGGATTCTTGGTCATTATTATTATTATTATTATTATTATTATTATTATTATTATTATTATTATTATTATTATTATTATTATTATTATTATTATTATTATTATCCTCAAAAACATTTATTCTATGGGTATTATGCTATTCCAGAAGTCGTCAAAATCCTACTTTTTTCAATACAATCCTTCAATAAGCTGCGAAGGTTGAGTTTCATTGTAATTTCCTAAGGATATCTGTAAATCAAAATTGTTATTTATTAATCTGGGAATATTGAAGTAGGTCGTGGGCTAATAGAATATGCTCACCTTACCAGTCTTATTGGTACCTTGTTGACGAAGAAGTAAAAGGTTTATTCTAATTCAAAGTATTCCTTTCTTTATATCAGCATCTCCAACTATTATTGGTATCGGATATCATTTCTATCTTTTGTCCTTATTGGAAATCTAGTACGTAAATACATCTAGCCTTACCGATAGAAGTTTTATTCTTATTTTATGTTTGATATGATTACTTATTATGATATTACTTATTATGATTTCAGTCATCTTCATCATAGACCTTACTATTATCGATGTGAATGGGCTTTTGTTCATTTCATCTTAAAAAAAAAAAAAAAAAAAAAAAAGGCACTTTTCATCTTCCAAATTTTGATCAACTACATAATCTGGTGCTTTCTCTTCCTTCCAAGGATATATGCTCCTAAATCTAAATCTAATATACTAAATTACTTGTGCTTTTAACTCTTCAGAGAGGACCAGAAAAGGCAAACATGACAACATTGTTGATAGATTAATTGAGTAATTTCATGTCTGAGAAAATATGATACATGGTTGACTTTTTTGGTTATAAGCGCTTATAATCTAGATTCGGAAAATGTAGGAATTCACCCCTAGCTTAATTTTTATCTAGGAGATCAAGAAATAAATCTCCCACCAAGTAAATAGTTTACGATCATGTAATGGAATAAACGGCAAGGTAAAGGAAAAGAGGATTTCAAGAATTATTTTAAGGAGTTAGATGTTTCAGCAGATATAATTATAAAAGATATTTCAAAGCAACTGACTACTTGAGATTACCTGGTGGGGTGCCTCGATGGGGTAAGAAAACTGTACATGCTATTTTTTTAATGCACAAAAGGTTATATTTGTCGTTCATCTGGCCATCTTCCTCGGCTGAGGACAAAAACAAACTGAAATGACTTGAGATATATGCGTGGAAATTTTTCAATACCTTTTCAAAGTAACATTTCTTTTCGGAGTTACACGTAAATTATACCTTATTTTATCACATGTCAAATATTGATGTCAATAAGTGATCTAGGAAACATAAGGAAAAATAATTTCTTTTATCCTATGTCATATATTCATGTCAGCAAGTGAAAAGGGGAATATAAAGGAAAAATAGTTAATTTTATCCAATGTGCCATATAGATGCCCCAACGTGAAATAGGATTTATAATGGAAATATAGTTAAAAATTATCCAATGTAGGCCTACTATATAGATGTCAGCATGTGAAATAGGAAATTTGAAGGAAAAATATTAAATTTTATCCCATGTTATGTATTGATGTCAGCAAATTATATAGGATATATAAGGGAAAAATTTTATAAGGTTTTTGCGTCGAACTTTTTTTTTCTCATTCTTCATTATATATTTATTTACCGTTCTTCATCCTCCTCTCCTCCGTTGTGTGCGTAAGCCTCATCTACCTGTGTTCTAAGATACTTCTGCCCACCCCAACACTCTCCTTAATACCTGGCACACTTACTCTTACCGCCTCCTAGACAGTCTACAAATTGGTCTCGGTGGGGAGCCAATCAGAGACGCGATCAAGGTCAAATAGCCCATCCCGCTCAGTCATGGGGTCGTTATGGGGTCATCAGATACAGTATTAATATGGCCAACGACCTGAGTGGTGTACGAGCAACGGAGAGGCAGAGGGGGCCAAAGGTAATCGATTACCGAACTGCATAATACTACCATTACGCTACGCCCTCTCTCTCTCTCTCTCTCCTCTCTCTCTCTCTCTCTCTCTAACTTTAGAGTAAGGTTTTTGTTGTCCAAGTAAATTGTTTTTAATTGCTCTCTCTCTCTCTCTCTCTCTCTCTCTCTCTCTCTCTCTCTCTCTCATAAAACTTTAGGGTATGGTTTCTGTTGACATAGTAAGTTTAATTTCTGATTGATATTTTTCCTGATAATTGCATATTAGGAGAGAGAGAGAGAGAGAGAGAGAGAGAGAGAGAGAGAGAGAGAGATTTTCACTATATCCGAGTGTTTTACCTATTATTCTGTAGTATCTCATGGATTGCCATAGGTCGCTGAAAGTTAAACCATTCGTAAAATATTTTCCTTCTGGTAAAAATAATTCTTCATCGGGTAACCACGAAGGAGAGTGCTGCCCATCTGGTTTGAACGATGGTCACTCATACCCACTTCGTCAGCGGGCATAGACGCAACTTTGGGTATCGGCTGGGTATCAATCAAGCAGACCCTTGGTAATCTTGGTTTACTCACTCATCCACGTGGTATAGTTAGGGTACCCCAGGGAGGAGGGTCATGGACATCGGTTGTATGGGAGGAGGGAGGTTGTGTGGCGTGTTCCACGCAAATTGATATTTCTCCCTTACGTCTTGTATTCTATTGAGATGTGTATGTTCTTGATGTTTTCCAAATACACCCTTGAAATAATTTTATTTATTCATTTCATGTCAGTGAATAAATGTTTATTTATCATACAAACCCTTGTACTTGCATGTTTCTTTATACAAATGAATGAATGTTTGGCAATTGATCTCGATTGCAGTATGCTTAATCAAACAATTATATTATGATAAAAAGAAATCAATTAAGAAATAGGGTAATTGATCCCGATTGCAGTATGCTTAATTAAGCAATTAATAGCTTAAGATAAGAAACTAAAATTTAAAAAAAAAATAGCTTATCAAAGAAAGATTTCAAATTCAATGTATTATTTAAAACCGAGTAAGAAGGCCAGATTCTAATACGAACTTGGTGATAAAGTTTTCTTTACTATCATGCTAATAAATGTTTATAAGATTATTTTCATGTCTTCTCTTTTAAAGATATTTTCAGAACATTATTCTGCTGCCTATTTACACTTTTGGTAATACCTACTATTGTTGTTGTCATTTTTATACATATAGGCTACAGTCAAAACCTCCCATCCTGATATCAGTAACCATAACATATACACATATTGCAAAACTATCTATACTCTCCTCCTGGCTTTTAAAATATTTAATGAGATT
>NC_090755.1:18952124-18954624 GCF_036898095.1 Palaemon carinicauda | reverse complement strand
TGAAGGAGAGCGGAATGAGTTCTGGAATGAATTAACTAGGTGTGTAGAAGGACTGGGTAGAAGGAATTATGTAGTTGTTATGGGTGACTCAAATGCTAGAGTGGGCGCTGGAGAGGTAGAAGGTGTCATTGGGAAGTATGGCGTACCAGGTGAAAATGAGAGTGGTGAGAGACTGGTAGACATGTGTGTTGAACAAGAGATGGTAATAAGTGCTAGCTTCTTTAAAAAGAAAGATAAAAATAAGTATACATGGGTAAGAGTGGCAAATGGAAAGAGTAGTAGAAAGAGCATTAATGGATTATGTGTTAATAACTAAAAGAATGTTTGGAAGATTGAAAGACGTGCACGTGTTTAGGGGTATGGCTAACGGTATGTCTGATCATTTTTTGGTGGAAGGAAAATTAGTTGTAGCAAAAGAGTGGGGGAATAGAGTAGGTGGATGTAAAAGGGAGGTAGTGAGGATTGAAGAGCTAATAAAACCGGGGGTAAAAAGTAAATATCAGGAAAGGTTGAAAATGGCATATGACGAGGTGAGAGTAAGAGAAACTGGTAATTTAGAGGAGTGGAAGTTAGTAAAAGAAAATTTTGTTGGGATTGCAAGTGATGTATGTGGCAAGAAGGTTGTTGGAGGCAGCATGAGGAAGGGCAGTGTGAATGGTGGAATGAAGGAGTGAAGGTAAAAGTGGAAGAGAAAAAGAGGGCTTTTGAAGAATGGCTGCAGAGTAATAGTATAGAGAAGTATGAAAAATATAGAGAGAAAAATGTGGAAGTAAAGCGCAAGGTACGTGAGGCAAAGAGGGCAGCTGACCTGAGGTGGGGTCAGGGATTGGGTCAGTCATATGAAGAGAATAAGAAGAAGTTTTGGAAAGAAGTGAAGAGAGTAAGGAAGGCTGGCGCAAGAATTGAAGAGACAGTGAAAGATGGAAATGGAAGGTTGTTAAAAGGACAGGAGGCAAGGAAAAGGTGGGCGGAATATTTTGAAAGTTTGTTGAATGTTGAGGATGATAGGGAGGCAGATATAATTGCTGTTTCAGGTGTTGAGGTGCCAGTGATGGGGAGATGAGAATGAGAGAGAGATTACAATAGATGAAGTGAGGAGAGCACTAGATGAAACGAGAGTAGGAAAAGCATCTGGTATGGATGGTGTGAAAGCTGAGATGTTGAAGGAAGGGGGTGTGACTGTACTTGAATGGTTGGTGAGATTGTTTAATATGTTGTTTTGTGTTGTCAATGGTACCAGTAGATTGGATTTGTGCATGTATTGTACCACTATATAAGGGTAAGGGAGATGTGCACGAGTGTTGTAATTCAAGAGGTATTAGTTTGTTGAGTGTAGTTGGAAAAGTGTATGGTAGAGTATTGATTAATAGGATTAAGGATAAAACAGAGAAGGCAATCTTGGAAGTACAGGGTGGTTTTAGAAGAGGTAGGGGTTGTATGAATCAGATTTTTACAGTTAGGCAGATATGCGAGAAATATTTAGCAAAAGGTAAGGAGGTGTATGTTGCGTTTATGGATCTGGAGAAAGCATATGATAGAGTTGATAGGGAAGCAATGTGGAATGTGATGAGGTTATATGGAGTTGGTGGAAGGTTGTTGCAAGCAGTGAAAAGTTTCTACAAAGGTAGTAAAGCATGTGTTAGAATAGGAAATGAAGTGAGCGATTGGTTTCCGGTGAGAGTGGGGCTGAGACAGGGATGTGTGATGTCGCCGTGGTTGTTTAACTTGTATGTTGATGGAGTGGTGAGAGAGGTGAATGCTCGAGTGCTTGGACGAGGATTAAAACTGGTAGACGAGAATGACCATGAATGGGAGGTAAATCAGTTGTTGTTTGCAGATGATACTGTACTGGTTGCAGACACAGAAGAGAAGCTTGACCGACTAGTGACAGAATTTGGAAGGGGTGTGTGAGAGAAGGAAGTTGAGAGTTAATGTGGGTAAGAGTAAGGTTATGAGATGTACGAGAAGGGAAGGTGGTGCAAGGTTGAATGTCATGTTGAATGGAGAGTTACTTGAGGAGGTGGATCAGTTTAAGTACTTGGGGTCTATTGTTGCAGCAAATGGTGGAGTGGAAGCAGGTGTACGTCAGAGAGTGAATGAAGGTTGCAAAGTGTTGGGGGCAGTTAAGGGTGTAGTAAAAAATAGAGGGTTGGGCATGAATGTAAAGAGAGTTCTATATGAGAAAGTGATTGTACCAACTGTGATGTATGGATCGGAGTTGTGGGGAATGAAAGTGATGGAGAGACAGAAATTGAATGTGTTTGAGATGAAGTGTCTAAGGAGTATGGCTGGTGTATCTCAAGTAGATAGGGTTAGGAACGAAGTGGTGAGGGAGAGAGACGGGGTGTAAGAAATGAGTTAGCGGCTAGAGTGGATATGAATGTGTTGAGGTGGTTTGGCCATGTTGAGAGAATGGAAAATGGCTGTCTGCTAAAGAAGGTGATGAATGCAAGAGTTGATGGGAGAAGTACAAGAGGAAGGCCAAGGTTTGGGTTGATGG
>NC_090755.1:18938833-18951624 GCF_036898095.1 Palaemon carinicauda | reverse complement strand
ATTTTTTATACAGATCTTTAGAAAATCTCTTTAATTTTATTCAGATTAGAAGTCTTTAAGGAATGATTATGATTATTTTCTTTCTAATTCTACATTTTTAATTTTGAGGAGAATGTGATATTTGTATGTATATATATATATATATATATATGTCTATATATTTTTATATATTATATATATATATATACAGTATATATATATGTATATATATATATATATATATATACATACATACATACATACATACATACATACATACATACACACACACATTACTAGACAATAACTGATTAAAAGTATAAAGAAAACATGTTGAGGATATATATATAAAAAATTTATTTACAAACATATATTTACCAACTATAAATCCATTAAATGCTCAAAACCCATAAGTTAGCGGTAATAAAATCCATAAGCGATCACAAAAAAAAAGTAAATATATTTACTACCTACAACATCACTTAACGGTAAATAAATTCCAAAATCGTTTGAAATATTAGCGTGATATATTTCCTGCCAACAGCTTTATTAAAGAAACAAAAAGCGTAAGTTATCGGGAAATAAATTCGCTGCAATTGCACAGTGGAATAAAAAAAAAAAAAAAAAAAAAGGGAGTTTTACTTCTTGCAAAATGAGATACTTTTAGTTATAATCCATAATCTAAAAGGGCTTTTAGATCCAGTATTAGGACTCCGCCCAATTCAATGCTGTAATCTATTGATAGGCCCCCCTTCTTCCTACGTTGCCTCCCCCCCTCCACTTCCTACTCCTTACCTCCCCACTATCTCTCCTCCGTCGCCAATTCCTTACTCAATTCCCCATCCCCTCCTCAGTTCCCTTACCCTCATCTCCTCTTCCCCTACCTACCCCTTACCTCTCCTTCTCCTCCATCCACCTCCCTACCTCCTCTTCTATTGACCTACCTCCTCCTTTATTCCCTTACCTCCTCCTCTATTCCCCTACCTTCCTCTCCCTACGTCCAATTTCCGTACCTTCCCCCTCCCCTACCCCCAGATCCCCTACCTTTCCTTCCACTACCCCCAGATCCCCTACCTTTCCCTCCACTACCTCCATTTCCCCCTACCTATACCTCTACTACCCCCCAGATCCCCTATCTTCCCCTCCCTTGCATCTAATTCCCCTACCTTCCCCTCCACTACCCCCAGATCCCCTACCTTTCCCTCCACTACCCCCATTTCCCCTACCTTCCCCTCCCCTGCATCTAATTCCCCTACCTTCCCTTGCCATACCTCCAATTCCCCTATCTCCAAATCCCCAACCTTCTCCTCCCCTACCTCCAATTCCCCTATCTCCAAATCCCCTACCTTCTCCTCCCCTACCCCCAATTCCCCTACCTTCCCCTCACCTACCTCCAATTCCCCTACCTCTAATTCCACTACCTTCCCCTCACCTACCTCCAATTCCCCTACCTCTAATTCCCTTACATCCAATTCCATTACTTACCAACCCCTTCCTATAATTCCCCTACTTTCCCCTCCCCTACCTTCAATTCCCAACCTTCCCCTGCCATACCTCCAATTCCCCTACCTCTAATTCCCTTACATCCAATTCCATTACTTACCAACCCCTTCCTATAATTCCCCTACTTTCCCCTCCCCTACCTTCAATTCCCAACCTTCCCCTGCCATACCTCCAATTCCCCTACCTCCCATCTCCTTTCTCAACCCCCAACCTCCTCTAGCTCCCATTCCCTCCCTCAATCCCCCACCTCCCCTCCCATACCTCCACATGTATCTCCCCTTCCTAAAACCCGCTTCCTCTACCTCATCCTCCTTCACCCTCCACCACAGTCGTCTCCAACATCACCCCCCCCCCCTACCGCTGTCCCCATTCCAGAAAGTCCTCCCCCATCCCCTCTCCCCCCCCCCCCTTCCAGAGAGTCCAGTCCATCACTCATCGCGTGGCATTAGCCTGTCAATGTGTTAATTAGTTTCCAGGTATTCACACCTTGTTCAGGTAACACCGCTATCCTAATTTCTAATGAGCTGACATAGGTGAGTTTATGGGTTTTGATGTGAGCACTGTCTGGGTTTTAGGACTGAATGCTTAAAGTTCATGTGAATATTGTTGTTGTTGTTAATATTTTTATAATCTTATGAAAATATGTTAGTTGGGAGGGTTGTAGGACTGAATGCCCTGGGTTCATGTTAATGTTGTTGTTGTCATTATTATTATTATTATTATTATTATTATTATTATTATTATTATTATTATTATTATTATTATTGTTATTATTATTATTATTATTATTATTGTTGTTGATGTTTTTAATATTTTAAGAAAATATGTTAGGTGGGAGGGTTGTAGGGCTGTATGCTTAAAGTTCATCTTAATATTGTTGTTGTTATTATTATTATTATTGTTGTTATTATTATTATTATTAGTAGTAGTAGTAGTAGTAGTAGTAGTAGTTGTAATAGTAGTCGTAGTAATAGTATTTTTATTATTTTAGGAAAATATGTTAGCTTGGAGGGTTGTAGGACTTTATGTTTAAAGTTTGTGTTATTATTATTATTGTTGTTGTTGTTGTTGTTGTTGTTGTTGTTGTTGTTGTTATTATTATTATTATTATTATCATTTTATTATTATTATTGATATCATTATTATTATTATTAATATTATGAAAATATATTCGCTGGGAGGTTGGTAGGACTGTATGCTTGAAGTTCATGTTATTATTATTATTATTATTATTATTATTATTATTATTATTATTATTATTATTATTATTATTATTATTATTATTATCATTTTTAGTATTATTATTATTATGAAAATGTATTAATTTAGATCAAGTCGAGAAGCCACAACGTTACGTAGCAAGTTGGTAAGCAATAGAATAATAAGTAAAGATAGAAAAAAGTTTTAGAAACCTCTTATGTTTACGTAGCTTCAATCTCTCTCCTCTCTCTCTCTCTCTCTCTCCTCTTCTCTCTCTCTCTCTGCGAAGTCTTAGAATGACAAAATTATTTCATAAAGATATACATCACCTGTAATTATATTCGTCCAAAGAAATTAAATTAAAAAACTATTTCTTTAAATTAGAAAATTAAACCTTTGAAGATATCGAATAAATACATCATCAATTTTTAATTTAATCAAGTTTTTATTGTATTCTGAATATATTTAACTCTTGATAGACTACAGGATGTTTCTATTTATAATTTTCATTAAAAATATACCAAGAAATCAGTCAAGTGAACCCTTGTGGGCGTGGCCAATATCTTTTTTTGTGTGAAATTTGTATCTAAGGAACTCAAGTAAAATCTTACGCCAATATGGTATTTTGAACTTACGGATTTGTTCAATGCTCTTCTAGTCTTTTGAAGTATTTTTATAGTTCATATATGACATATCTGTTTTGACATTGTTACTGTTTGTAGAATTATTTATTGTTAATTTGTTCGCATCATTTATTTATTTCCTTATTTCCTTTCCTCACTGGGATATTTTTCCCTGTTGGAGCCTTTTGGCTTATAGGCTCTTGCTTATCCAACTAGGGTTGTAGCTTGGCTAGTAATAATAATAATAATAATAATAATAATAATAATAATAATATGAATTCCCTTAAGGAAAAGTAAAGGAAAATCGCGGATTTGTGGATTAATACTTATGAATAACTGAATTATCCTGGCATGAATATCCGCCGACTAATTGTGACCTGTTTATCCTAATTCAATGTCCTATTCATGTCCTCCTACGCCTGTTGACGCAAAGGACCTCGGTTAGATTTCGCCAGTCGTCTCTATCTTGAGCTTTTAAATCAATACTTCTCCATTTATCATCTACTTCACGTTTCATAGTCCTCAGCCATGTAGGCCTGGGTCTTCCAACTCTTCTAGTGCCTTGTGGAACCCTGTTGAAAGTTTGGTGAACTAATATCTCTTAGGGGGAGAGCGAAGAGCATGCCTAAACCCTCTCCATCTTCCCCTCACCATTATCTGTCATCCACATATGGCCCTCGAGTAATCTCTCTTATAGTTTCATTTCTAATCCTGTCCTGCCATTTAACTCCCAATATCCTTCTGAGGGCTTTGTTCTCAAATCTACAAAATCTCTTGAATAAAACTCTCATCTTTTAATTTTGAAAAGAAGGAAAAACTTATCAGTTATCGAATTTCAAGCGAAAAATAATTATCTCACGGATGACAGTAATTTGAATGCATTTTATAAAGTTATCCATAGCAACGATTATTTCAGGTATTTTACCGTTTTTACTTTCTTGTTAAACCCCCCCCCCCCCCCATCTCTCTCTCTCTCTCTCTCCTCTCTCTCTCTCTCTCTCTCTCTCTCTTTATGAATATATAACAGTTGTGTTTTATGTACATAAATGTGTATTTCGTGTGCATACATAGCCGTTTTCTTCATATGCATAAGTAACCCTGTTCCTTATATAAGTATATAACCGTGTTATTTGTGTATATGAATAACCGTGTTTTTTTTTATATGTACATAACCGTATTCTTCATATACACACATAACCGTGTTCTTTCTATACGTATATAACCATGTTCTTCGCATGCGTACATAAAAGAGTTCTTCGTATACTTGCCTAACCGTGTTCTTTTTGTGTACGTACATAGCCTTGTTCTTCGTATACGTACATAGCCGTGTTTTTTGTGTACGTACGTAACCGTGTTTTTCGTATGCGTACGTAACCGTGTTCTTTGTACACATACAGTAACGTATTCTTCCTATACTCACGTATTCAAGTTTCGTATACGTACAGATAGAATCAAAAGAACGCAGACACTCGGGGGAAATCTTTCGTCAGATGTCTCTAGTGTTCCCATGACAAAACAGACAAGGTGTTGCTCTTCTTACTACTACTATGAAATGGACGGAGCCTTCTCTAACCTCTGCGAATCAAAGACAGCAAGGGGGGGTGTTTTTGCTATTGAAAGCATAAAATTTTACAAATCGAGTTGCCATATTTCATTCTGTTTTATTATTTGACGTTTCGAATATCCACTGCAAATATTGAATACACACATACACACATGTATATATATGTATATATATATATATATATATATATATCCGCAAAATCATAGAGAAATTATTGGAGTATCGCAGCTAAACAATTCCTTCCGTTAACACCTACATTAGATTATTTCGACATTAGTCTTGTTCAAGTCACCGATGATAGAAAAAGTACTTTCAGATATGGTTCGATGTAAAATAATAGGAAAAAACACCATACATGAGTTATACCGGCGTAAATGACATTCAGAGAGAGAGAGAGAGAGGGAGAGAGAGATTCGGCCTGAATACATGGTTTTTTAATATATTTGTAGTATGTTGATCAAAATTCGCCTGTAACTTTTTGAGTTAGGTTGGTGACAAAACAAATAGACAGAGGTAAAAATATGACCTCCTTGGCGGAGGTAATAATAATAATAATAATAATAATAATAATAATAATAATAATAATAATAATAATAATAATAATATAATAATAATAATAATAATAATGATAATAATAATAATAATAATAATAATAATAATAATTGGACCAAAAACGTAAGGTTTGAGAGTGAGACTGAGCCCCTTTATAATTTGGAATTGCAAGATATTTCTTTGGATTTATTAACGTAATTAGTTCTTCTTACCTTCTAAATTCCTGGAGTTTACCCATTTATCCAAACCTACGGAAATCTTGTAACCCTTCCAGAAACCACATTATTACTTCCATTCTTGCCTGTTTGTCTTTCAACAATTCCAACTCTTAGTGAGATAAAGATTCACTTCACGAACATGTCTCTAGAGAATGAACTTTTAATGTTTCTCAAGATGATATTTATTTTAAATTTGAGTTTTATGTAAATGGGGGGTATAAAATCGACGCTAACTTTTATCATTTATTATTGAGAGAGAGAGAGAGATGAGGAGAGAGAGAGAGGAGAGAGAGAGGAGAGAGAGAGAGAGTGTCTGAGGGTGGTGAGAGCGAGAAGGGGTGAGAGAGGGAGAGAATAGTGAGAGTCAAAGATGGGGGGCCAAGATGTTCAATCCATACCAGTTATGTTACAGATGAATTCTTTATGATTAGTTGGCAGCTTGACTCCGCGTTATCCATTTCAGTGTTAAAATTACAAACTTCATTTCTAACTAAGCTGATATTGTCTAGTTACTGACAATATGTTGCGCTACGTCTTTTATAGTGCGATTTGTGAAACGACAGAAAAAAAAAAAAGAATAAAGTTACACTATTTTTAAGGAACAAGACTCCAAGGATTTCAATAGATAAAACAGAATTATATTTGAATAAGAACTAATTTTGACCCAGACTTCGTAAACAAATGCACAAAAGCTATCCAGAATATGGTACCAATGGGGCAAGGAGTGGGTGTGCTTTAAAGAACTTAATTTCAAGGTTGTAAGGAAAGTTTTTCTCCCTTTTTAGCTTAGCATTTTCAGTTCGTATTATATCGTTTCGTTTTTACGGTACATGTGTTTATTTTTCTAGTTTTCATTATCCGTGTTTTTTGGACACCTTACTGGAAGATGTAAATGAGAATGTAGCAGCTGGACAATTTATACAGAGAGCTAGAGACAGAACCAGGTGGAGGCAATTGACAGCCCACGTCGAGGACCTGGCACCTAGATAGATTACCCTGGTTATTTCTGATCGCCTTTCTATCAATAGTGATTTTAAAAATATCGGTTTCTCTGGAATTTACCTTTCTTTGGTTTTATATTGGGTGATATTAGCCTACTGATTTCTCTGGTGTACAGTATATGTCCAAAGTGCGATCAGAAGCAACGTGAAGTTATTTCATATTGGCTATAGGATGAAACCAATATTTTAAAAATTTGAGAAATAGGCAGTATCCCATCTAATATCGTTAAAAGATTTTTTTTTTTTTTTTTTTTTTTTTTTTGTGAGAGAGACCCTGTTATTTCTAAGGAATTTATTTTAAGCACTTCAGGTTGGTAGTACTTTGAAAATTGTTCACATGCATGTACTTCAGAATCTGACTTCTATCCTAAACTGATGGAGAAAAACCTGACGCTTATTAAACTCCATGTTCATAATCTTGATATAAGTATCTGACACCGTTGTTCAATTGACTCAGTGTGCATGGTGTTTAGAATATTTAGTAATCCTTTTAGGCCGGGTGTCAGGACCACACAAGGATATTTTCTGCTAACTTTTTAACTCGCATTTACTGATAACCTTTTTAACTCACATTTCCTGATAACCTTTTTAACTCACATTTCCTGATAACCTTTTTTACTCACATTTCCTGATAACCTATGTCAAGAACATAGCGACCACTCTGTTTCACGCTATACGCTCAACTCTGCCTCACATAAATCTACATTAATCCTTTATATAGGCAGTCAAACATATTCAGGCTTTCAAGAAATTTTGCAGGGACTATTGCAATATATCAAGAAACATGTAAAAAGCAAACATTTCAATAGTATAATATGTATTTCTAAAGTAATACAAAATGTACACAGACAAACCCCCCCCCCAAAAAAAAAAAAATCTGGATTTTAACATATTTCTTTGCAAACGAAGTCCTCTCAGGAAAAAATAACTAATCTGTAATTACAAATTGCATTATAAATACGTCCTTGTTACATGCGCTTTTTTTAGCCAAAGTTTACGTTATATCGAAATAGATACCAAAACTTGTCTATCCGTTTTAAACCGATAAATCCAAATAAGCAAGTGATGACTTTTTCTCCTGACAAATTCCAAACTCATTTTAAAAGATAGAGTGCCTTTAATTTTTTATAGAAAATTTAAAGGTATTTGTTCAAATGTAGTTCGAAGTTAAGATTAATTATTTTTCTTATTTGTTCATTTGTTATTTACTAGTTTATCTATAAAGTTGCCGACGAGAGTGTTTTTGAATTGGTCGCCGCACATTGTTAAGCTCAAAAACAAATGTTTGAATGTAAGTGAACAAGTCACCAAAAAAAGATGTTAAATAGTGATATTTGGTAAATACTGTATATTTTGTATAGGTGACAAGGTAAAGGACTCTGGTAATATACATAGCGTGCAGAAGTTCCACTCAGATGCGTATAAAAATATTGAAGAAAAGGGAAATTTAACTAAATGAAGATTTACTATGTAAAATAAGAGGACTAGATCTTTTCGCAAGGGAGACCTAATTCCATGAGTGCCGGCCCAAGCAGTTTTTTAGTGAGACGAATACCTCAGCAGTGTTACACCATCACAGAAACAGGAAACATCAGACAAGAGAAGATGTATAGAGAAAGCATTTTCGCATCTATGATTTTATAAAAAAAAAGAAGTTATTCACAAAGTTTGGGTTCTAAAACTTTGTCATTTAGAAATGTGTATAATGAGAATCTATGCAACAATAGCAATAATGAACAACCTTTTGAAATAACTAGTCAATTTCAGGTTGAAGATTGAACACTGTTCTGACCTGAAAGACAGCATCGACTTCTGATCATCCTCATATAAAGACACACTGATATTTTGTAAATCTTTGGAATCACTGAAAACAATTGTTCTTTCTGCTTGTGATTTGTGAGATGATGACTGGATCAAAGAAGTTAGTCTTGAGCTTTGCACTAAATTACTCAATGCCTTCAAAGAAACCAAGACACTTATATGGCCCACCAAATCTAGTGATGTTTATTATTATTATTATTATTATTATTATTATTATTATTATTATTATTATTATTAGCTAAGCTACAACCCTAGTTGGAAAAGCAAATGCTATAATCCCAGAGGCTCCAACAGGGAAAATAGCCCAGTGAGGAAAGGAAAAAAGGAAAATAGAATATTTTAAGAAGAGTAATAACATTAAAATATCTCCTATATAAACTATAAAAACTTTAACAAAACAAGAGGAAGAGAAATAAGATTAGAATAGTGTTCTCGAGTGTACCCTCAAGCAAGAAATTCCTGCTTATGTTCTACAATCTTTATTTACACTAATGTGTGGTAAGAGGGACCCATCAGATCGAGAATGAATATTAGTACTAACAGTTAGTCAAGATATGTGTAAAGCAGCAACAGGTGGACAGTGGACGATGAAAACGCATTTCCTACTATGTATGACACTTCACGCCCATCTCTTACAAATCTATAAAATCAACTACTTTCCTAAACAAACTAGGTAATTATGAGTCCTATGCTTTTTCTTTTGAATTGGAAACAGTCCTGTCATATACATGGTTGAAAGTGTTTCAGTAATAGTGGATGTGGTTAAGGATCAACCTGAAGGAACAGTGTTTCATGGCGACCACACAACTTTGAACAGCTGGTGTCTGAGGTTTATGGAACTGAATCAGTTCAAAGCACAGTTGGAATCTACATGGAAGAAATTGTATTCTGTAAAGATGATGGCCTGAAATTAGTCCCTCGTATGACTGAACCCATTCCTGAGAAGATTCAAAAGTCCAGTTTAAGAGTTTCCACCATACTACCAGAGAAAACGACATGAAGAAACAACCCTCATAGAGCCTTCAAACTGTGCTGAAAATTCCACCATTAAGATTCTGATTTTTTTTTCAGATTATTGCTTGTCATATGCCCTTTGAAAGTCAATTTATCCCCTGCTATATCGGGATCTGTGTCTAGTAGGCTCCTGCCAATACTCCAAACTTCCCAGCGGGAAGGGGGAACCCCGCCCTGCCAGCTGGAAAGGGGGGCCCCCGCCCTGCTAGCGGGAAGGGGGAAGCCCCGCCCTGCCACGGAAGGGGACCCCGCCCTGCCAGCGGGAAGGGGGGAGCCCCGCCCTGCCAGCGGGAAGGGGGGAGCCCCCGCCCCTGCCAGCGGGAAGGGGGGAGCCCCGCCCTGCCAGCGGGAAGGGGGGAGCCCCCGCCCTGCCAGCGGGAAGGGGGGAGCCCCGTCCCTGCGAGCGGGAAGGGGGGAGCCCCGTCCCTGCGAGCGGGAAGGGGGGAGCCCCGTCCCTGCGAGCGGGAAGGGGGAGCCCCGCCCTGCCAGTGGGAAGGGGGGAGCCCCGCCCTGCCAGCGGGAAGGGGGGAGCCCCGCCCTGCCAGCGGGAAGGGGGGAGCCCCCCCCTGCCAGCGGGAAGGGGGGGAGCCCCGCCCTGCCTGCGGGAAGGGGGGAGCCCAGCCCTGCCTGCGGGAAGGGGGGAGCCCCGCCCTGCCGGCGGGAAGGGGGGAGCCCCGCCCTGCCGGCGGGAAGGGGGGAGCCCCGCCCTGCCAGCGGGAAGGGGGAGCCCTGCCCTGCCAGCGGGAAGGGGGGAGCCCCGCCCTGCCAGCGGGAAGGGGGGAGCCCCGCCCTGCCAGCGGGAAGGGGGGAGCCCCGCCCTGCCAGCGGGAAGGGGGGAGCCCCGCCCTGCCAGCGGGAAGGGGGGAGCCCCGCCCTGCCAGCGGGAAGGGGGGAGCCCCGCCCTGCCAGCGGGAAGGGGGGAGGGCCCGCCCTGCCAGCGGGAAGGGGGGAGGGCCCGCCCAGCCAGCGGGAAGGGGGGAGGGCCCGCCCAGCCAGCGGGCAGCCCCGCCCAGCCAACAATATAGAGTACCTGAATCTAGCTTATTTTTAAAAAACACGAGAGCCTTTTGGAAATCTCTATCAGGCTCCAAAAAGTCTTCAAAGTCTTCAAAGCTCCTCCAACTCCTAGTTTGTCTCCAATTTGTCTTTCGTCATTAATAGTAAAGTTGAATGGTTTCCTGTCAGAGCTCCAAAAGGAGAAATATGGAATACTGGTTCAATCCAAAATGGGCTTAAAATTTTCATTCATCACAAGCATAAATGTTAGAAAAGGTAAAAAGGTCGTTTTGATTGTTTTATTGACCAACCCAAATTTGCAAGCTTTCATCGCCGACTCACTATGACCCAATTAAAAAGGAAACAAGATTTGGGTTTTGCAGAAGATGCTTTGGTGAAAGTTAAGAGAATTGTTGAGTGTGACTTTGAAAGAAAACCAAAATACTTCGTCATAAAGTGATCAACGACAAATGGAATCATGAAGGCAGTCATGAAAAGCAAAACAAGAATCTTGAAGACTAATAACGGATTTATTTGAAAGGATTCGGACAGAAAATACAGGAAGAAGAGGGAGACAGGAAGCAGAACGGGAGAGAAGAAATAAAGAATCCGAAAAGGAGAACTAGTTATTATTTGTTGATCATCTTACGGTAGGTTGGATTTGAAAGGATGAACTGGAAAATGAAATCGTTCTTCCTGCTGAAGAAGAGGTCCAATATGAAGTGAAAGATGAAATTGATCTTCTTGCTGGAGTGTTCCAAGATGAACTGCAGGAGGAGGAGAATGGAGAAGAAGGTAAAGTTCTTCCTCTTGAAGAACATCGGTGGTCTGAAGACGTTTCAAAGGCAAAGAGAAGTGATAAAAAGCTCTCAAAGAAAAAGAGGAGAAAAAGAAAGCTCTCTAAGGAAGAGAGCAGTGGTGGAGAAGTCTCTAAGGAAGATAGCAGTAATGGTGACGTCTCTAAGGAAGAGATGAATAACAGAGAACAATCAAAGAAAGAGAGAAATAATAAAAAAGTCCCTAATGTTCAGTATCCAAAAATAAAGTTTGTGCAGAATAAGGCGGAAACTGTATAGAAGTAGAGAACATTGAAGGACCAGAGAAAGATCTAAAATTCTCCAATCTGAAATAATTTTTTTTCTTTCTAAAAAAGGAAGGACTTCTAAGGAAAGGCTCTCCAATTGGACGTCTTCCTTTTGGAAATCCCTAACAGGCTCAAACCCGAAATAGTCTTCAAAATTCTCCCAACTCGTTGTTCGACTTCAATTTGTCTTCCGTCATCAATAGGAAAGTTGAATGCTTTCCTGTCAGAGCTCCAAAAAATTCTTAGTCTCCCTGTTCGGAGGAATATGGAATACCGGTGCATTCTAAAATCAGCTTCAAATTGTCATTTGTCTTGAGCAGGAATGTTTGAAAAGGTAAAAAGATTGTTTTAATCATTTTATTGATCAACCCAAATTTGCAAGATTTTATCACCGACTTGCCTCTGAGGCCATTAAAAAGGAAAAAAAGATTTGGGTGATGCAGAAAATGCTTTGGTGAAAGTTAAGAGAATTATTGAGTCTGCGACTTTGGAAGAAAACCAGAATACAAAAAGGAATCAACGACAAGTGGAATCAGGAAGGCAGTTATGAAAAGCTAAACAAGAATCTTAAAGACTAATAATGGATTTATTTGAAAGGATTTGGACAGAAATTACAGGCAGAAGAGGGAGACAGGAAGGAGAACGGGAGAGAAGAAATAAAGAATCCGAAAAGGAGAACTAATTATTATTTGTTGATCATCTTACGGTAGGTTGGATTTGAAAGGATGAACTGGAAAATGAAATCGTTCTTCCTGCTGAAGGAGAGGTCCAATATGAAGTGAAAGATGAAATTGATCTTCTTGCTGGAGTGTTCCAAGATGAACTGCAGGAGGAGGAGAATGGAGAAGAAGGTAAAGTTCTTCCTCTTGAAGAACATCGGTTGGTCTGAAGACGTTTCAAAGGCAAAGAGAAGTGATAAAAAGCTCTCAAAGAAAAAGAGGAGAAAAAGAAAGCTCTCTAAGGAAGAGAGCAGTGGTGGAGAAGTCTCTAAGGAAGATAGCAGTAATGGTGACGTCTCTAAGGAAGAGATGAATAACAGAGAACAATCAAAGAAAGAGAGAAATAATAAAAAAGTCCCTAATGTTGAGTATCCAAAAATAAAGATTATGCAGAATAAGGTGGAAACTGTATAGAAGTAAAGAACATTGAAGGACCAGAGAAAGATATAAAATTCTTCAATCTGAAATAGTTTTTTTTTCTTTCTAAAAAAGGAAGGACTTCTAAGGAGAGGCTCTC
>NC_090755.1:18926333-18933833 GCF_036898095.1 Palaemon carinicauda | reverse complement strand
GATGGAGAGAGAGAGATAGAGAGAGAGAGAGAGAGAGAGAGAGAGAGAGAGAGAGAGAGAGGTTACTAGTAGTGGCACCGATTAAAGAAAAGAAGAGTGGTTGTTACTATTGGCACCGTTTAAAGAAAATGACGGAGAGAGAGAGAGAGAGAGAGAGAGAGAGAGAGAGAGAGAGAGAGGTGTTGTTTGTAGTTACCGTTTAAAGAACATGATAGAGAGAGAGTTGTTAGTAGTGGCACCATTTAAAGAGAGAGAGAGAGAGAGAGAGAGAGAGAGAGAGAGAGAGAGAGTTGTTAGTAGTGGCACCGTTTAAAAAAAAGGAGAGAGAGATAGAAGTTGTTAGTAATGGCACCTTTTAAAGAAAAATTGAGAGAGAGAGAGAGAGAGAGAGAGAGAGAGAGAGAGAGAGAGAGAGAAGGGGGGGGTTGTTAGTAGTGGCACAGTTTAAAGAAAAGGAGAGAGAGAGAATGTTTGTTAGTAGTGGTACCATTTAAAGGAAAAGAAGGAGAGAGAGAGAGAGAGAGAGAGAGAGAGAGAGAGAGATATGGCACCGTTTGCGAGAACTACGCTAACAGTTCAGCAATTAATTGTTGTTGTGATTAAAGTTCTCAATTAGCGAATAGATATGGTAAACTCGTTTTCATGTCAAAGTCTTCCAAAGGTGAATTCTGGAAGGAAATTAACTATTGTTGCTTGAAGAATCAGATGTTTTATGAATACTAGAATTATGTTATGAATGAAGGTCATGAAAAAAATTTTCCTTGAATGCTGTGATAGTTCTTAGAATGGTCTTGAGATTGGAAATACAGGTTAGAACAGAGCTCAAAGGGGGTGGGGTGGGGGGGTAATTTGTATACCTGGACCATTGAAGCTTTTTTATTAATTTTACAAAGTGCTGCTAATTAAATGTTATTTTCGTATATTAGGATTTAAATGGCAGGACAGGAACTATGAGAGAGATTACCCGAGTGCCATATGTGGATGAGATCATGGTGAAGGGTAGATAGAGATGGTTTGGGCATGCTTTTCGCACTCCTCAAGAGAGATAAGTTTAACAAATGTTTCAGCTGGGCAACACAAGGCATTAGAAGAGTTGGAAGACCCAGGCCTACATGGCTGAGGACTATGAAGCGTGAAGTATGATATGACAAATGGAGTATTGATTTAAAAGCTCAAGAAAGAGATGACTGGCGAAATCTATCCGAGGCCCTTTGCATCAATAGGCGCAGGAAGAGATCATGATGATTTTCCTATACACCACTTCATAATATAATACAAATGTTTTTGATCACGTGTTTACAAGATCAGTTATGTGGTGCTACAGGCAGCGTTGCCAACAATTTTGCCTAAACACTGGTTGTTACTACAAAGTACAGTTGGCTTCATTAATCCTGGTACACTTAATAGGAAGCAAAGGAGACGTCAGTGTACTGGAATTGACGAAGCCAACTGTACAGCTGTTAGACACATCCTTAGCGTCCAGTGAAGTGTACCAGAATTAATGTAGCCAACTGTACCTAGAATTTGTGAAGAGCCAGATGAAAATTATCAAGTTCCCTGGGAAGAATAAATTACATAGATACCAAATGCATGGAAAGCACTCTAGGATAATTTTTGTTTTAGGTATATGGACCACAGAAGTTTTGTTTATTTGAAAATATAATAATTTAATAATAATTCAATAAAGATAATTTGATAATTAAATGTAATAATCAGAGAATGATATAATACAAGAAAGAAATATAGTGGTAATCACGCATAAGAACATTACAAGTGTCGGAAAATATCTCGTGCGAAGTTTTTTTTTTTTCTTCTTCATTTTTAGCCTAAGGAGTCTTCCTGTTTTAGCCCAGGTTAACATCCAGGGGATTCCACTGGAGTAATGACTGATAAAGGAAGCAGCAGTACCTCTCTCCTCTCTCTCCTCTCTCTCTCCTCTCTCTCTCTCCTCATTTAAAGGCAATAATGCACTACTTTCGGCTAACATTCCAGCATTGTTCCAGTGTACTGGAGCACATTGGACGATAAAACTGCAAATGAAACATCGATTCTCTCTCTCTCTCTCTCTCTCTCTCTCTCTCTCTCTATCTCTTCTCTCTCTCTCTCTCTCTCTCTCTCTCTCTCTCTCTCTCATTTAAAAAGCAATAATGCACAACTTTCGTCGAAGTTAATACCATTCCAGCATTTTCCAGTCTACTGGATCACATCGCACGATAAAACTGCATAATGAAACAACGATTCTCTCTCTCTCTCTCTCTCTCTCTCCTCTCTCTCTCTCTCCTCTCTCTCTCATTTAAAGGCAATAATTCTCTACTTTCGTCGAAGTTCCTAGCATTCCAGCGTTCTTCCAGTCTACTGAATTACATCGGAGGATAGAACTGCATATTGAAACAACAATTCTCTCTCTCTCTCTCTCTCTCTCTCTCTCTCTCTCTCTCTCTCATTTAAATAGCAATAACTGGGCGAATTTCCTAGCATTCCAGCATTCTTTAGTCCACTGGATTACACTGGACGATAGAACTGCAAATTAAAACAACAATCCTCTCTCTCTCTCTCTCTCTCTCTCTCTCTCTCTCTCTCTCTTTCTTTCACATTTAAAAGCAATAATGCACTACTCTGGGCGAAGTTAATACCATTCCAGCATTTTTCCAGTCAACTGGATTACACCGGACGATAAAACTGCATATTGAAACAACGATTCTCTCTCTCTCTCTCTCTCTCTCTCTCTCTCTCTCTCTCTCTCCTCTCGTTTAAAAGCAATAATGCACTATTCTGGGCGAAGTTCCTACCATTCCAGCATTCTTCAGTCCACTGGATTACACTGGGACGATGGAACTGCAAATTAAAACAACAATTCTCTCTCTCTCTTCTCTCTCTCTCTCTCTCTCTCTCTCTCTCCAATATTTCAGTGCAATAATGCGGGCACACATGTTAAAGACGACCGCCTTACTCGACTTAGGCGGTCGTTTTGATGTTAGGCGATTTTGCCTTATTAAATTATAGCGGCGACTCGACCAGAATGGACCCTGGCAATTGATACGTGTACGAACCCCCCTCCCCCCTTCCCCGCTTTCCCCATCCCCCTACCACTCCCTCCCCCCTCTCATTACTCCTTTGTGGATGTTGAGCCTCTTGCACGAAGGAAGAAACAACCTGTGGTGTAGGTAAAGGGAGTTGGTGGTTGGGGGGGGGGGGGGGAAGAGAGGGGTTTTAATGCAGTCTTCACTCGGTGTTAAGGTTGATTTACGACCTTCTTCCCAGGTGCAAATCACTTCCAAAGACCCAATGTGGCTTACCATTATCTTCCAGCAGCCTTCTCTCTCTCTTTTTTTTCTTTCGTCTTGTTTTCCCACGTGTCACCTGACGCTGATCAGAGGGAGAAATTACAGGTGGAAGAATCCTTTTCATTTTGTTAATTGCTTAATCAGTTGACTTATATGTTTATATAGTTTATATATAAATTTATTCATTTTTTTCTTCCTTCATTTTATTTTTAATTGGCAGTATTTGCTGGTGACACAGATTGTAGAGGTATTATATAATACTAAAAATTAGCATTAGTTTGTTTATTGTTATTATTATTATTAGTATTATTATTATCATTATTATTAATATTATTATTATTATTATTATTATTATTATTGTTGTTGTTGTTGTTGTTATTATTATTACTATTGTTATTATTATTATTATTATTATTATTACTGCTTTTCCCTAGTTGGAAAAGCAAGATGCTATAGCCCAGGGGCTCCAACAGGGATAAAATAGCCCAGCGAAGAAGGAAAATAAAGAAATAAAGAAACGATAAAAGAAGTAAAATTAAAATAAAATATTTTAAAACACCATTAAAACAGATATTTCATATATAAACTAAAAAGACTTAAGTCGATTATATTGAAGTAGTTTATTTTTCTATTCATATTAGTTTTAACCTCAAGCAATTTCCAAAATTGCTTTACGTTACATATCTCAATAAAGATTTATATTTAGGTAACTGAAAGTAAATAGTTTATTTGGGCTATGGGAAGAAAAGGTAATTCGGTATCTCGTCTTATCAGTCTATATATTGAAAAAACATTAATACCGAATATTATTAGATTATTGATATAGATACATAAATTCACTTCTACAATACTCCATCCCCCATGTTCTCTCTCTCTCTCTCTCTCTCTCTCTCTCTCTCTCTCTTACCTTTTTTATGACCTCACCAACTTCCGGTCACTGACCTGGATGGCTTTTCATCATTGGATGATTGCAATGACCTTTTTTATTTTTTTCTTTATAGGGTCACTTAGATATCATTTTTAAAAATAAGGAAGAAATTATCCTAGCTATCCATTTTCGACTTTTTTTTTTTTTTTCTTTATAGGGTCACTCAGATCTCATTTTTTAAAAATAAGGGTGTTTGCATCCGTTCATATCGTCTCTCTGCCCCTTCCTCTGCCTACTTGAAAAAGACGACACAGACGAAGACGACGCACACGAAGACGATGAAGACGAAGACCACGAAGACGACGGAGACGACGACGAAGGTTCTTTCATTTTTTGAAAAATAGGGCTCCCCAGGTTTCATTTTTTTAAAAATGAGGGTGTTTGCATCCGTTCATATCGTCTCTCTGTCCCTTCCTCTGCCTAATTGAAAAGACAACGCAGACGAAGACAACGCAGACGAAGACGACGCACACGAAGACGATGAAGACGAAGACCACGAAGACGACGGGAGACGACGACGAAGGTTCTTTCATTTTTTTTAAAATAGGGCTCCCCAGGTTTCATTTTTTTCAAAAATAAGGGTGTTTGCATCCGTTCATATCGTCTCTCTGTCCCTTCTTCTGCCTACTTGAAAAAGACGACGCAGACGAAGACGACGCACACGAAGACGATGAAGACGAAGACCACGAAGACGACGGAGACGATGACGAAGTTTCTAACATTTTTTGAAATAGGGCTCCCCCAGGTTTCATTTTTTTCAAAATAAGGGTGTTTGCATTCGTTCAAATCGTCTCTCTGTCCCCTTCCTCTGCTTACTGGAAGAAATTATCCTAGCTATCTATTTTCGACTTTTTTTTTTTTTTTTTTTTTTTTTTTAATAGGGTCACTCAGATTTCATTTTTTAAAAAATAAGGTGTTTTGCATCCGTTCATATCGTCTCTCTGTCCCTTCCTCTGCCTACTTGAAAAAGACGACGCAGACGAAGACGACGCACACGAAGACGATGAAGACGAAGACCACGAAGACGACGGAGACGACGACGAAGGTTCTTCCATTATTTGAAAATAGGGCTCCCCAGGTTTCATTTTTATTAAAAATAAGGGTGTTTGCATCCGTTCATATCGTCTCTCTGTCCCTTCTTCTGCCTACTTGAAAAAGACGGACGCAGACAAAGACGACGCACACGAAGACGATGAAGACGAAGACCACGAAGACGACGGAGACGATGACGAAGTTTCTGTCATTTTTTGCAAATGGGGCTCCAAGGTTTCATTTTTTTCAAAATAAGGGTGTTTGCATTCGTTCAAATCGTCCTCTCTGTCCCTTCCCCTGCCTACTGGAAGAAATTATCCTAGCTATCCATTTTCGACTTTTTTTTTTTTTTTTTTTTTTTTTTTTTTTTCTTGATAAGGTCACTCAGATCTCATTTTTAAAAATAAGGAAGAAATTATCCTAGCTATCCATTTTCGACTCTTTTTTTTTTTTTATATAGGGTCATTCAGATCTCATTTTTTAAAAATAAGGGTGTTTGCATCCGTTCATATCGTCTCTCTGTCCCTTCCTCTGCCTACTTGAAAAAGACGACGCAGACGAAGACGACGCACACGAAGACGATGAAGACGAAGACCACGAAGACGACGGAGACGACGACGAAGGTTCTTTCATTTTTTTTAAAAATAGGGCTCCCCAGTTTCATTTTTTTTAAAATAAGGTGTTTGCATCCGTTCATATCGTCTCTCTGTCCCTTCCTCTGCCAACTTGAAAAAGATGACGCAGACGAAGACGACGCACACGAAGACGATGAAGACGAAGACCACGAAGACGACGGAGACGATGACGAAGTTTTTATCATTTTTTTAAAATAGGGCTCCACAGGTTTCATTTTTTTAAAAATAAGGGTGTTTGCATCCGTTCATATTGTCTCTCTGTCCCTTCTTCTGCCTACTTGAAAAAGACGACGCAGACGAAGACGACGCACACGAAGACGATGAAGACGAAGACCACAAAGACGACGGAGACGATGACGAAGTTTCTAACATTTTTTGAAAATAGGGCTCCCAAGGTTTCATTTTTTTCAAAATAAGGGTGTTTGCATTCGTTCAAATCGTCTCTCTGTCCCTCCCTCTGCCTACTGGAAGAATATATCCTAGCTATCCATTTCGACTTTTTTTTTTTTTTTTTTTTTTTTTTTTTTTTTTTTTTTTTTATAGGGTCACTCAGATCTCATTTTTAAAAAATAATGGTGTTTGCATCTGTTCATATCGTCTCTCTGTCCCTTCCTCTGCCTACTTGAAAAAGACGACGCAGACGAAAGACGACGCACACGAAGACGATGAAGACGAAGACCACGAAGACGACGGAAGACGACGACGAAGGTTCTTTCATTTTTTGAAAATAGGGCTCCCCAGGTTTCATTTTTTTAAAATAAGGGTGTTTGCATCCGTTCATATCGTCTCTCTGTCCCTTCTTCTGCCTACTTGAAAAAGACGACGCAGACGAAGACGACGCACACGAAGACGATGAAGACGAAGACCACGAAGGACGACGAGACGATGACGAAGTTTCTATCATTTTTTTGCAAATAGGGCTCCCAAGGTTTCATTTTTTCAAAATAAGGTGTGTTGCATTCGTTCAAATCGTCTCTCTGTCCCTTCCCCTGCCTACTGGAAGAAATTATCCTAGCTATCCATTTTCGACTTTTTTTTTTTTTTTTTTTTTTTTTTTTTTTTTTTCTTTAATAGGGTCACTCAGATCTCATTTTTTGAAAATAATGAAGAAATTATCTAGCTATCCATTTTCGACTCTTTTTTTTTTTTCTTTATAAGGGTCACTCAGATCTCCATTTTTTAAAAATAAGGGTGTTTGCATCCGTTCATATCGTCTCTCTGTCCCTTCCTCTGCCTACTTGAAAAAGACGACGCAGACGAAGACGACGCACACGAAGACGATGAAGACGAAGACCACGAAGACGACGGAGACGACGACGAAGGTTCTTTCATTTTTTTTAAAATAGGGCTCCCCCAGGTTTCATTTTTTTTAAAAATAAGGGTGTTTGCATCCGTTCATATCGTCTCTCTGTCCCTTTTTCTGCCTACTTGAAAAAGACGATGCAGACTAAGACGACGCATACGAAGGACGATGAAGACGAAGACCACGAAGACGACGGAGACGATGACGAAGTTTCTATCATTTTTTCAAAATAGGGCTCCCCAGGTTTCATTTTTTTCAAAATAAGGGTGTTTGCAATTCGTTCAAATCGTCTCTCTGTCCCTTCCCCTGCCTACTGGT
>NC_090755.1:18899392-18916892 GCF_036898095.1 Palaemon carinicauda | reverse complement strand
TAGTAAAGAAAGAAACCAGCATTCGTATCCCTCACCCACGAAACTTTGCTTATGTAAACTCCTGAGAGAAATTCAATTAATATAAAACTAAAGGAAGAGGTAAGATACTAGACTAATTAAGAAGTTATTGCTAACTAAATCGAAGACATCTTCACAAATGGTGGCATCGTTAAGGGATACTGTGCCGTGTTGTATTAAGTTTGAACTAATACTGGCTTTATTTCAGGAAAGTGCTGAAACCCCCTTTTATGTGTCGAAGAAATACAAAACAATCTCAAGAAAAACAGAGGGAAACCAAAGGAGTCGTGAACCAATGGATATGTGAGTAGTTTGCATGTTTTCGTTCACTCTCTTGTTTTGTATAAATACTGTCTCTCTATAGAATAGGAAGTTAGGGCATTTGTCTCTCGTAAGAAAATTTTGGTGTTTTAATTTTTCCTTTTTTTGTGATATGAGTCTGGACAATATTTTCCAAAGACTTACACAATATCAATACGACTTGAGATTAACTGCAGACAGACGGTCGCGAAGTGCTAGTGTAGGAAGACGTCAAAATCTGACTAGAAACCGAAGTTCGAGTCCGGTAAGAGCAAATATTGCCGATATGAATTCCGCTGGGCTGATCACACAAACCACACGGTTTTGTGGAAATGTAAGTAGGGATAATCCCGACAAACAAAGGTTAGAGAAATACAGTGTAGATAAGTGGTTAGCGGACACAGAGAATAGGATCGCTAGTTTTAAAATAACTGACGATGTTTGCAAAAATTAAACAGGCAATGATGTTAGTCAACGTAGACGTAGGGGATGCTCACCCTACATTAAACGGTAAGGCCTTTGAAAAAATTACCACTTTCAACGAGTTCAAGGAGGAATGCAG
This sequence comes from Palaemon carinicauda, assembly GCF_036898095.1. NCBI lineage: Eukaryota > Metazoa > Arthropoda > Malacostraca > Decapoda > Palaemonidae > Palaemon > Palaemon carinicauda. The sequence goes on along the minus strand of NC_090755.1, from coordinate 18,916,012 downwards.
ACTATTGTGGCGATCGGCCAAGGAGACCGATCGGTTGTTGAACTTGTATAGGTTTAACTCGGCTAAATTTGAAGGTGATTCCATGCCTAGTCTGTATACCCAGGTTCTGAATCATTTAGGAGTAGTTAAGGAAGACATTTTGTCATTACCCACAATCACGGTAGGAAACAGAAATGCAGTTTAGTGAGGATAATAACCAACTGGTGGATTTAGATGAAATTTTGACTTATATGGCCTACGGTACATTGTATGCAGCCTTTGGTGAAAGGGAAAGGAAGGCTTTCAAGGACCTAAGTTAGATCCTGCCCAGAAGCTCACAAAAACGTTGAGCCAAATCCAGGAAATCATCCAGAAAAACGAGACCCAAATTGAAGAGGTCACTTTTTCGGCAAATACCAAGCAAAGAAGGTATCAGAATTACAGGGAAGATAAAAATAACGAGACCGGGTAGGAATAAATATTACCATAAAAATTATCAAAATAACCAGCCCCTTACAAGTCAAATGAACAAAACAGAGGAAATTATAATGAAACATATAAATCTAGAGGGAATTATCATCATAAGGGAGCTAAGACCAAAGATAGGTATTGCCAGTATTGTCAAAGAGGAGGTCACACAGACCAAGAATGTTGGTACCCAAGGTAAGAAACATAATAAACCCTCCGAAAATACTCCTCAGGTACAGGCAAGGGATAACTCAAACCTACTAATTACTCCGAGAAAAACAAGGTAATAGAAAGTGACTAGAAGAGCAGGATAGGAGTCCAGGAAATAGGGAAACCAAAGAATGGAAGGATGTTGCAGGTAGCGGAGGTACATCCACGTTGCCAGCAACATATTTATCCTTCCGACAGCAATCATTACCCAAGACAAATATCAAGATAGAAGGTAAAGAATGTCTTAGTTTGTTAGATTCAGGAAGTACTGTAAATCTCATAGGGCTCCATACCTTAACTGATTATTTGAATATACCTATTTCTGCAATTAGGAGTGAGGATACATTAATTCAGGGGATAACTGGCAATCGGCTTAACAATGTAGGAACCATAGATTTAAACATTGAATTGCTAGAGAAGAAGTGTCAAGTGCCATTTTTGGTTTTGCAAGAAGTAGCATTTCCCGCTCGAGCTTGATTTCTTTTGCAACAATGCAAGATTTTGGCATAGTTTTTGATTGTCAAGACAGAAGATTAGTTCTAAAGGGAAATAATCAGGAAGTCTGTTTCCAACTTGTTGATGACAAGTCCACTACAAATTTGGCCAATTTGCAGGGGACCGCTTCGATAGTTGAAACACACTCCGGTTCAGAAAGAGAAAGGGAAATCAAAGTAAAATCAGAAGAAAGGGAGAAAGAACAGAATTTAGCAATTGCCCCCAGAAAGGGGAAATTACTTCTTGTAAAGGCAGCACACATACTAAGGAGAAAAATGTCGACAGAGAATCTGAGAGAATAGATAAAAGGGAATTCCAAGAAGTTTTGCTGCTAGGCACATTGAATTCACAAGAATTAAGACACTTAGAGAAACAGAATCTCAAAAAGAGGAGATGAAGATTCATGTTTTTTGTACTCAAGTACAAACTGGGGAGATAAGTCTGATCAGCACAGCAGATGCAAACAAAATAAGATTTAGGCTAGCTAGAGATGTAGTACTACTGCCCAATACTCTTACTAGAGTATATTTAATAACCGCCTACACACAATAATGATGTAATCTTGACCCCAGAAGGATTACCAGAATATGTCAGAATGGATAACTCATTAGTTCAGATGGAGGGATTAGCCTGTACTACTTATGTCATGAATTATTCTGATAAAAGACTCCATTTGTTAGCGGGTACAGAATTTTGTACAGGAATAGAAGTTACACACAAAATGATTCCGTTAGAGGAGGAAGCATTCTTTACCATAGGAAACATTGATGCAGGAATAGATAGGGAGATAGATAACACCGATTTTTCCTGAGTACCGTAAAAGGTTAATAGAAACCTTAAATAAATATAGGGCCGGGCATAGCAATTACAGGTGATAGGTTAGTAGGACTGAGGTGTTAAGACATAAGATAATCCTAGATGATGGAGCTAAACCCTTTTCATACCTAATTATAAATACCTATCAGCAACGTCCAATAGTAGATAAAATGATAGAAGAAATGAAAGAAGAAGGAGTGTCATACCCTCTAAATCACCTTATAATTCTCCCATGTTGTGATTCCAAGAAAGATGGAAGTTACAGATTAGTGATTGGTTATCGCAAGTTGAATGCGAACACAGTTCCTGATAGGATGCCCATGCCTGTAATAAACGATGTTTTGGCTCAGTTAGGAGGAGCAAAGATCTTCTCATCCTTAGATCTACTAAGTGGATATTGGCAAGTACCTTTAGACGAAGAATCAAAGCCATTAACTGCCTCAGCACACATAAAGAACACTTAGAATTTCAGGTAATGCCATTTGGGTTAACATCAGCTCCATTGACTTTTGTAAGGTTAAAGTTACAGATCTTAGGAGACATAGAGAATGTGTCAGTCTATTTAGATGATGTCATTATATTTAGCAAAGATATAGAGGAGCCATTTCGGAACCATAGAAATCGTTTAGAACGACTAAGACTGGCAGGATTAAAGATAAAGGTTAAGAAATGTCAATTCTTGAGGAAATCATTAGAATATTTAGGACATGTGATCAGTGCTGATGGATTACGCATGCAGGAAGGAAAAATAAAGGCGATTGTGGAATATCCTGCTCCCACAAAATTGAAAGGTGTAAGAAGATTTTTAGGGATGATAGGATACTATAGACCATTTGTCAAAAATTTTGCTACTATAGCTAAACCATTGACAGAATTAACTAAGGAAGGATGTAGAGTTTGAATGGAAAGCAGAGCAAGAGGAGGCTTTTCAAAAGTTGAAGGAGAAATTAATCCAAGATCCTATCTTAGTGTATCCAGACTTTAGCAAGCATTTTACTTAGCATGTGATGCTTCAAATACAGGAATTGGAGCAGTTTTGTACAGAAGGCAAAAACCCGAATGAGGGTAGTATATTATGCAAGTAGAGTCCTGAATGCGGCCGAACGAAATTACAATACCACAGAAAAGGAATGTTTAGCCATTTATTGGGCACTGAGAAAGTTTCGGCACATTTTGTTAGGACACAAAGTAAATGTACTTACTGACCATAAACCCATCTGTGACCTATTTAAGAAAAGAGCTTTCACTAATAACTTAAAGTTTAATCGATGGTTTCATTAGTGTGCTAGAGTTTGCTCCAGGAATTTAGATCCATTCCAGGTAAGTTTAATACTTTAGCAGATGGATTATCTAGAGCACAAGAGGATACTGAAAGATTATCACAACTAAACACTTTTTGTTTCAGCTGTCAGGTCGTAGACTTAGATTTGGAGAGAGTTAAAATAGAACAAGAGAAACAAGAAAGTATCAGGAAAAATAATAGGAGATTTGCTACAAGATGAAACCTCTAGGTCAGATTTTGAATTAATAAATGGGATATTATATAAGAAGGCTAAGGATAGGAGATGCTTGCTCTAGACTATATGTGCCTGACACCCTGACTAAAGAAGTATTAACTCTAACACATACCCACAAGTTGGCAGGACATCCAGGAATCAAAAAAAAAACTCTGAGAACAATAAATAGAAATTATTTTTGGCCTTAAGTGCAGCGAAGAAGCAAAGCAATTTGTAAATGAATGTCAAACTTGTAATAGGCATAAAGGTCATGTAAATGTCAGAGCTCCTTTAGAAAAATATCCTAGTAATTTAAACCCTTTTGAGGTAGTTCAGATGGATCATATAGGAACCCTTTCCAAAAACTTTGAGAGGAAATAAATATATACTGGTATTCATTGATTATTTGACTCGGTATTTAGAAATTGTCCCAGTCCAGAGATAGAACTGCAGTTTCTGTTGCAGAAGCTTTAAAGACCAGAATACTCACAAGACATTCGTGTCCGGAGGTACTTTTGTCCGGACAATGCACCCGAATTCACCAGTGAGGTAATGAAAAAGCTTTGTGAATTTTTTGAGATAAAGAAATGCGAGATAACCCCTTATAAGCCGAGTTCAAATGGGACAGTGGAAAGGGCCAATAAGAAGATACTGGATGTACTGCGAACTATCATTAGTCCAACTACAGAAGATTGGGACCTAGCGTTAGAGGACGTTCAGTTTACTTTGAATAACACAGTAAATGAGACAGTAGGAGAAACCCCACACTTTTTGCTTTATGGTTATCAGAAAAGACTGCCAAACTCATTGGTAGATGACGCAAAACCTCCTAGGCACACATATGATTACCAGGACTATATAGCTTGGAAACTGCAAAGAACCTTTCAAATAATAAGACAAACCAGACAATCTTTAGAGAAGGGCCAACAGGTAAATAAGAAATACTATGACACAACTAGTTCCATGACTGACCTGAAGATAGGCTCACAAGTATATATAAAGGTACATGTAAAGGAAGGACCAAATGAAAAGGTATCTCCCAAATTTGAAGGTCCTTATAGAGTGTTAGAAAGGAAAGGAATAATAAATTTAAGCTGATACATGAACAGAATTTAGATGTAAGGTATGCCCATTGGAATCATATGAAGGTTGTAAAAACTAATCCATGGTCCTCTCAACTTCTACAGGAAGTGTGGAAAAACTTCCTTCTGATCCTACCCCTGGTGGTCGGTATCACTTGCGAAATAGACATTAAAAGTGGGGCCTTGATACAAAATCATGGAAAAGGTGAACTGTTAACAGATTTTACTGTGGTAACGTATAATGTGGTGAAGTATTTGGTTTTCAGAAAATTGGAAAGGATTAATGAGTTGCTACTAGTTATTACTGGGAAACCTAAAGAATAGGTTTGTTGTTTTGTTGTATGTGAGGATTCTATAAGAATCCTAGTAGCTGGCCGAGTGGTGTCAGACAGATGCTTATTTTTGAGTAAGTTTCATATGCAGAAGGTTTGTGTATGTTATTGATGTCTTTATTTGTGGGTTTTGTTAATTAATAAGAAATGGGGAGACAAATGCAGTTAGTAGTAATTGTAAAGATATAGAAAGAGTTGTGGAGAGACAGGAGAGTGAACGGGAGTTAGGTAGGATGTTTTCAACTAATTTCGCTGACTCCAGGGTTCTTTCCCGTAAACAACCCCCCCAAACGACAGGATCCGTTCTTGAATGTCGAACGGAACATAGACGAATGAGACGTGGAAGCCGGGAAAAAGTCACGTGATTAAGGATAGCTTGACACGCCCAGGACGACCATATATAAGCAACGAGAAGACGGCATCTCGCTCTCTTCCTAGTAGTCACTCTGTATAATAGGTCTAACGACCTACTTAACCTGCCGGGTCTCCTTGACGACAACACATGGCGGCTGCCTATACCAAATTGAGGGACGGCGATTACGTAGAATACTAAAGCAGCCGAGAAATTACAGGGGAACAATTACCCCTGAGAACGAAGGACGACGAACAAAGTTACTACGCCCGCACCTGAGTGTCTGTGAGTGCGTTTGGCGAGACGTCCCAGAGCGACCGAGAGGCGTGACGTCCCCGAGTGACCAAGGCGTGTCTAGAACTTCGCGCCAGCCTTCCCAACACCTGACGTAGGCTTATACTTCAGCGACGACAGTAGGCCTATAGATGACGTTTAGGCCTAACTAAACCAGGATTCACCAAATTCTCCAGCCAGTGTCAAGACGTCTGAGTTCATCACTAAGTGTTAATGTAGAAACCACGCTTTTGTTTTTGACTGCTTGTAAGTGCCTGTTCAAACCCCTTTTTATGTCTAGTAAAGAAAGAAACCAGCATTCGTATCCCTCACCCACGAAACTTTGCTTATGTAACTCCTGAGAGAAATTCAATTAATATTAAACTAAAGGAAGAGGTAAGATACTAGACTAATTAAGAAGTTATTGCTAACTAAATCAAAGACATCTTCACAGAGCCCTATTTTCAAAAATGATAGAAACTTCGTCATCGTCTCCGTCGAATTCGTGGTCTTCGTCTTCATCGTCTTCGTGTGCGTCGTCTTCGTCTGCGTCGTCTTTTTCAAGTAGGATGAGGAAGGGACAGAGAGACGATATGAACGGATGCAAACACCCTTATTTTTAAAAAAATGAAACCTGGGGAGCCCTATTTTCAAAAAATGAAAGAACCTTCGTCGTCGTCTCCGTCGTCTTCGTGGTCTTCGTCTTCATCGTCTTCGGTGTGCGTCGTCTTCGTCTGCGTCGTCTTTTTCAAGTAGGCAGAGGAAGGGACAGAGAGACGATATGAACGGATGCAAACACCCTTATTTTTAAAAAATGAGATCTGAGTGACCCTATAAAGAAAGAAAAAAAAAAAAAAAAAAAAAAAAAAAAAAAAAAAAAAAGTCGAAAATTGTTAGCCAGGATAATTTCTTCCTTATTTTTAAAAAATGAGATCTGAGTGACCCTATAAAAAAAAAAAAAAAAAAAAAAAAAGGAGTCGAAAATGGATAGCTAGGATAATTTCTTCAGTAGGCAGGGGAAGGGACAGAGAGACGATTTGAACGAATGCAAACACCCTTATTTTGAAAAAAATGAAACCTGGGGAGCCCTATTTTCAAAAAATGATAGAAACTTCGTCATCGTCTCCGTCGTCTTCGTGGTCTTCGTCTTCATCGTCTTCGTGTGCGTCGTCTTTTTCAAGTAGGCAGAAGAAGGGACAGAGAGACGATATGAACGGATGCAAACACCCTTATTTTTAAAAAATGAGATCTGAGTGATCCTATAAAGAAAAAAAAAAAAAAAAAAAAAAAAAAAAAAAAAGTCGAAAATTGATAACCAGGATAATTTCTTCCTTATTTTTAAAAATGAGATCTGAGTGACCCTATAAAAAAAAAAAAAAAAAAAAAAAGTCGAAAATGGATAGCTAGGATAATTTCTTCCAGTAGGCAGGGGAAGGGACAGAGAGACAATTTGAACGAATGCAAACACCCTTATTTTGAAAAAAATGAAACCTGGGGAGCCTATTTTCAAAAAATGATAGAAACTTCGTCATCGTCTCCGTCGTCTTCGTGGTCTTCGTCTTCATCGTCTTCGTGTGCGTCGTGTTTTTTCAAGTAGGCAGAAGAAGGGACAGAGAGACGATATGAACGATGCAAACACCCTTATTTTTAAAGAAATGAAACCTGGGGAGCCCTATTTTCAAAAAATGAAAGAACCTTCGTCATCGTCTCCGTCGTCTTCGTGGTCTTCGTCTTCATCGTCTTCGTATGCGTCGTCTTCGTCTGCGTCGTCTTTTTCAAGTAGGCAGAGGAAGGGACAGAGAGACGATATGAACGGATGCAAACACCCTTATTTTTAAAAAATGAGATCTGAGTGACCCTATAGAGAAAAAAAAAAAAAAAAAAAAATGGATAGGTAGGATAATTTCTTCCTTATTTTTAAAAAATGAGATCTGAGTGACCCTATAAAGAAAAAAAAAAGAAAAAAAAAATAAAATAAAAAAAGTCGAAAATGGATAGCTAGGATAATTTCTTCCAGTAGGCAGGGGAAGGGACAGAGAGACGATTTGAACGAATGCAAACACCCTTATTTTGAAAAAAATGAAACCTGGGGAGCCTTATTTTAAAAAAATGATAGAAAATTCGTCATCGTCTCCGTCGTCTTCGTGGTCTTCGTCTTCATCGTCTTCGTGTGCGTCGTCTTTTTCAAGTAGGCAGAAGAAGGGACAGAGAGACGATATGAACGGATGCAAACACCCTTATTTTTAAAAAAATGAAACCTGGGGAGCCCTATTTTCAGAAAATGAAAGAACCTTCGTCATCGTCTCCGTCGTCTTCGTGGTCTTCGTCTTCATCGTCTTCGTGTACGTCGTCTTTGTCTGCGTCGTCTTTTTCAAGTAAGCAGAGGAAGGGACAGAGAGACGATATGAACGGATGCAAACACCCTTATTTTTAAAAAATGAGATCTGAGTGACCCTATGAAGAAAAAAAAAAAAAAAAAAAAAAAGTCGAAAATGGATAGCTAGGATAATTTCTTCCTTATTTTTAAAAAATGAGATCTGAGTGACCCTATAAAGAAAAAAAAAAAGAAAAAAAAAAAAAAAAAGTCGAAATGGATAGCTAGGATAATTTCTTCCAGTAGGCAGGGGAAGGGACAGAGAGACGATTTGAACGAATGCAAACACCCTTATTTTGAAAAAAATGAAACCTGGGGAGCCCTATTTTCAAAAATGATAGAAACTTCGTCATCGTCTCCGTCGAATTCGTGGTCTTCGTCTTCATCGTCTTCGTGTGCGTCGTCTTCGTCTGCGTCGTCTTTTTCAAGTAGGATGAGGAAGGGACAGAGAGACGATATGAACGGATGCAAACACCCTTATTTTTAAAAAAATGAAACCTGGGGAGCCCTATTTTCAAAAAATGAAACAACCTTCGTCGTCGTCTCCGTCGTCTTCGTGGTCTTCGTCTTCATCGTCTTCGTGTGCGTCGTCTTCGTCTGCGTCGTCTTTTTCAAGTAGGCAGAGGAAGGGACAGAGAGACGATATGAACGGATGCAAACACCCCTTATTTTTAAAAAATGAGATCTGAGTGACCCTATAAAGAAAGAAAAAAAAAAAAAAAAAAAAAAAAAAAAAAAAAAAGTCGAAAATTGATAGCCAGGATAATTTCTTCCTTATTTTTAAAAAATGATATCTGAGTGACCCTATAAAAAAAAAAAGAAAAAAAAAAAAGTCGAAAATGGATAGCTAGGATAATTTCTTCCAGTAGGCAGGGGAAGGGACAGAGAGACAATTTGAACGAATGCAAACACCCTTATTTTGAAAAAAATGAAACCTGGGGAGCCCTATTTCAAAAAATGATAGAAACTTCGTCATCGTCTCCGTCGTCTTCGTGGTCTTCGTCTTCATCGTCTTCGTGTGCGTCATGTTTTTCAAGTAGGCAGAAGAAGGGACAGAGAGACGATATGAACGGATGCAAACACCCTTATTTTTAAAAAAATGAAACCTGGGGAGCCCTATTTTCAAAAAATGAAAGAACCTTCGTCATCGTCTCCGTCGTCTTCGTGGTCTTCGTCTTCATCGTCTTCGTGTGCGTCGTCTTCGTCTGCGTCGTCTTTTTCAAGTAGGCAGAGGAAGGGACAGAGAGACGATATGAACGGATGCAAACACCCTTATTTTTAAAAAAATGAGATCTGAGTGACCCTATAGAGAAAAAAAAAAAAAAATGGATAGGTAGGATAATTTCTTCCTTATTTTTAAAAAATGAGATCTGAGTGACCCTATAAAGAAAAAAAAAAGAAAAAAAAAATAAAATAAAAAAAGTCGAAAATGGATAGCTAGGATAATTTCTTCCAGTAGGCAGGGGAAGGGACAGAGAGACGATTTGAACGAATGCAAACACCCTTATTTTGAAAAAAATGAAACCTGGGGAGCCTTATTTTAAAAAAATGATAGAAAATTCGTCATCGTCTCCGTCGTCTTCGTGGTCTTCGTCTTCATCTTCTTCGTGTGCGTCGTCTTTTTCAAGTAGGCAGAAGAAGGGACAGAGAGACGATATGAACGGATGCAAACACCCTTATTTTTAAAAAAATGAAACCTGGGGAGCCCTATTTTCAAAAAATGAAAGAACCTTCGTCATCGTCTCCGTCGTCTTCGTGGTCTTCGTCTTCATCGTCTTCGTGTACGTCGTCTTTGTCTGCGTCGTCTTTTTCAATGTAAGCAGAGGAAGGGACAGAGAGACGATATGAACGGATGCAAACACCCTTATTTTTAAAAAATGAGATCTGAGTGACCCTATGAAGAAAAAAAAAAAAAAAAAAAAAAAATCGAAAATGGATAGCTAGATAATTTCTTCCTTATTTTTAAAATTGAGATCTGAGTGACCCTATAAAGAAAAAAAAAAAGAAAAAAAAAAAAAAAAAAAGTCGAAAATGGATAGCTAGGATAATTTCTTCCAGTAGGCAGGGGAAGGGACAGAGAGACGATTTGAACGAATGCAAACACCCTTATTTTGAAAAAAATGAAACCTGGGGAGCCCTATTTTCAAAAAATGATAGAAACTTCGTCATCGTCTCCGTCGAATTCGTGGTCTTCGTCTTCATCGTCTTCTTGTGCGTCGTCTTCGTCTGCGTCGTCTTTTTCAAGTAGGATGAGGAAGGGACAGAGAGACGATATGAACGGATGCAAACACCCTTATTTTTTAAAAAAATGAAACCTGGGGAGCCCTATTTTCAAAAAATGAAACAACCTTCGTCGTCGTCTCCTTCGTCTTCGTGGTCTTCGTCTTCATCGTCTTCATGTGCGTCGTCTTCGTCTGCGTCGTCTTTTTCAAGTAGGCAGAGGAAGGGACAGAGAGACGATATGAACGGATGCAAACACCCTTATTTTTAAAAAATGAGATCTGAGTGACCCTATAAAGAAAGAAAAAAAAAAAAAAAAAAAAAAATAAAAAAAAGTCGAAAATTGATAGCCAGGATAATTTCTTCCTTATTTTTAAAAAATGAGATCTGAGTGACCCTATAAAAAAAAAAAAAAAAAAAAAAAAAGGAGTCGAAAATGGATAGCTAGGATAATTTCTTCAGTAGGCAGGGGAAGGGACAGAGAGACGATTTGAACGAATGCAAACACCCTTATTTGAAAAAAATGAAACCTGGGGGAGCCCTATTTTCAAAAAATGATAGAAACTTCGTCATCGTCTCCGTCGTCTTCGTGGTCTTCGTCTTCATCGTCTTCGTGTGCGTCGTCTTTTTCAAGTAGGCAGAAGAAGGGACAGAGAGACGATATGAACGGATGCAAACACCCTTATTTTAAAAAATGAGATCTGAGTGATCCTATAAAGAAAAAAAAAAAAAAAAAAAAAAAAAAAAAAAAAAAAAAAAGTCGAAAATGGATAGCAAGGATAATTTCTTCCTTTTTTTTAAAAAATGAGATCTGAGTGACCCTATAAAGAAAAAAAAAAAGAAAAAAAAAAAAAAAAAAAAAGTCGAAAATGGATAGCTAGGATAATTTCTTCCAGTAGGCAGGGGAAGGGACAGAGAGACGATTTGAACGAATGCAAACACCCTTATTTGAAAAAAATGAAACCTGGGGAGCCCTATTTTCAAAAAATGATAGAAACTTCGTCATCGTCTCCGTCGAATTCGTGGTCTTCGTCTTCATCGTCTTCGTGTGCGTCGTCTTCGTCTGCGTCGTCTTTTTCAAGTAGGATGAGGAAGGGACAGAGAGACGATATGAACGGATGCAAACACCCTTATTTTTAAAAAAAATGAAACCTGGGGAGCCCTATTTTCAAAAAATGAAACAACCTTCGTCGTCGTATCCGTCGTCTTCGTGGTCTTCGTCTTCATCGTCTTCGTGTGCGTCGTCTTCGTCTGCGTCGTCTTTTTCAAGTAGGTTAGAGGAAGGGACAGAGAGACGATTATGAACGGATGCAAACACCCTTATTTTTAAAAAATGAGATCTGAGTGACCCTATAAAGAAAGAAAGAAAAAAAAAAAAAAAAAAAAAAAAAAAAAAAAGTCGAAAATGATAGCCAGGATAATTTCTTCCTTATTTTTAAAAAATGATATCTGAGTGACCCTATAAAAAAAAAAGAAAAAAAAAGTCGAAAATGGATTAGCTAGGATTAATTTCTTCCAGTAGGCAGGGGAAGGGACAGAGAGACAATTTGAACGAATGCAAACACCCTTATTTTGAAAAAAATGAAACCTGGGGAGCCCTATTTCAAAAAATGATAGAAACTTCGTCATCGTCTCCGTCGTCTTCGTGGTCTTCGTCTTCATCGTCTTCGTGTGCGTCGTGTTTTTCAAGTAGGCAGAAGAAGGGACAGAGAGACGATATGAACGGATGCAAACACCCTTATTTTTAAAAAAATGAAACCTGGGGAGCCCCTATTTTCAAAAAATGAAAGAACCTTCGTCATCGTCTCCGTCGTCTTCGTGGTCTTCGTCTTCATCGTCTTCGGTGCGTCGTCTTCGTCTGCGTCGTCTTTTCAAGTAGGCAGAGGAAGGGACAGAGAGACGATATGAACGGATGCAAACACCCTTATTTTTAAAAAATGAGATCTGAGTGACCCTATAGAGAAAAAAAAAAAAAAAAAAAAATGGATAGGTAGGATAATTTCTTCCTTAATTTTTAAAAAATGAGATCTGAGTGACCCTATAAGAAAAAAAAAAGAAAAAAAAAAATTAAAAAAAAAAGTCGAAAATGGATAGCTAGGATAATTTCTTCCAGTAGGCAGGGGAAGGGACAGAGAGACGATTTGAACGAATGCAAACACCCTTATTTTGGAAAAAAATGAAACCTGGGGAGCCTTATTTTAAAAAAATGATAAAAAATTTGTCATCGTCTCCGTCGTCTTCGTGGTCTTCGTCTTCATCGTCTTCGTGTGCGTCGTCTTTTTCAAGTAGGCAGAAGAAGGGACAGAGAGACGATATGAACGGATGCAAACACCCTTATTTTTAAAAAAATGAAACCTGGGGAGCCCTATTTTCAAAAAATGAAAGAACCTTCGTCATCGTCTCGTCGTCTTCGTGGTCTTCGTCTTCATCGTCTTCGTGTACGTCGTCTTTGTCTGCGTCGTCTTTTTCAAGTAAGCAGAGGAAGGGACAGAGAGACGATATGAACGGATGCAAACACCCTTATTTTAAAAAATGAGATCTGAGTGACCCTATGAAGAAAAAAAAAAAAAAAAAAAAAATCGAAAATGGATAGCTAGGATAATTTCTTCCTTATTTTTAAAAAATGAGATCTGAGTGACCCTATAAAGAAAAAAAAAAGAAAGAAAAAAAAAAAAAAGTCGAAAATGGATAGCTAGGATAATTTCTTCCAGTAGGCAGGGGAAGGGACAGAGAGACGATTTGAACGAATGCAAACACCCTTATTTTGAAAAAAATGAAACCTGGGGAGCCCTATTTTCAAAAAATGATAGAAACTTCGTCATCGTCTCCGTCGAATTCGTGGTCTTCGTCTTCATCGTCTTCGTGTGCGTCGTCTTCGGTCTGCGTCGTCTTTTTCAAGTAGGATGAGGAAGGGACAGAGAGACGATATGAACGGATGCAAACACCCTTATTTTTAAAAAAATGAAACCTGGGGAGCCCTATTTTCAAAAATGAAACAACCTTCGTCGTCGTCTCCTTCGTCTTCGTGGTCTTCGTCTTCATCGTCTTCGTGTGCGTCGTCCTTCGTCTGCGTCGTCTTTTTCAAGTAGGCAGAGGAAAGGGACAGAGAGACGATATGAACGGATGCAAACACCCTTATTTTTAAAAAATGTGATCTGAGTGACCCTATAAAGAATGAAAAAAAAAAAAAATAAATAAAATAAAAAAAAGTTCGAAAATTGATAGCCAGGATAATTTCTTCCTTATTTTAAAAAATGAGATCTGAGTGACCCTATAAAAAAAAAAAAAAAAAAAAAGGAGTCGAAAATGGATAGCTAGGATAATTTCTTCCATTAGGCAGGGGAAGGGACAGAGAGACGATTTGAACGAATGCAAACACCCTTATTTTGAAAAAAAATGAAACCTGGGGAGCCCTATTTTCAAAAAATGATAGAAACTTCGTCATCGTCTCCGTCGTCTTCGTGGTCTTCGTCTTCATCGTCTTCGTGTGGCGTCGTCTTTTTCAAGTAGGCAGAAGAAGGGACAGAGAGACGATATGAACGGATGCAAACACCCTTATTTTTAAAAAATGAGATCTGAGTGATCCTATAAAGAAAAAAAAAAAAAAAAAAAAAAAAAAAAAGTCGAAAATAGATAGCTAGGATAATTTCTTCCTTATTTTTAAAAAATGAGATCTGAGTGACCCTATAAAAAAAAAAAAAAAAAAAAAAAAAGGAGTCGAAAATGGATAGCTAGGATAATTTCTTCCAGTAGGCAGGGGAAGGGACAGAGAGACGATTTGAACGAATGCAAACACCCTTATTTTGAAAAAAATGAAACCTGGGGAGCCCTATTTTCGAAAAATGATAGAAACTTCGTTATCGTCTCCGTCGTCTTCGTGGTCTTCGTCTTCATCGTCTTCGTGTGCGTCGTCTTCGTCTGCGTCGTCTTTTTCAAGTAGGCAGAGGAAGGGACAGAGAGACGATATGAACAGATGCAAACACCCTTATTTTTAAAAAAATGAAACCTGGGGAGCCCTATTTTCAAAAATGAAAGAACCTTCGTCGTCGTCTCCGTCGTCTTCGTGGTCTTCGTCTTCATCGTCTTCGTGTGCGTCGTCTTCGTCTGCGTCGTCTTTTCAAGTAGGCAGAGGAAGGGACAGAGAGACGATATGAACGGATGCAAACACCCTTATTTTAAAAAAATGAAACCTGGGGAGCCCTATTTTCAAAAATTAAAGAACCTTCGTCGTCGTCTCCGTCGTCTCGTGGTCTTCGTCTTCATCGTCTTCGTGTGCGTCGTCTTCGTCTGCGTCGTCTTTTTCAAGTAGGCAGAGGAAGGGACAGAGAGACGATATGAACGGATGCAAACACCCTTATTTTTAAAAAATGAGATCTGAGTGATCCTATAAAGAAAAAAAAAAGAAAAAAAAAAAAAAAAAAAAGTCGAAAATGGATAGCTAGGATAATTTCTTCCAGTAGGCAGGGGAAGGACAGAGAGACGATTTGAACGAATGCAAACACCCTTATTTTGAAAAAAATGAAACCTGGGGAGCCCATTTTCAAAAAATGATAGAAACTTCGTCATCGTCTCCGTCGAATTCGTGGTCTTCGTCTTCATCGTCTTCGTGTGCGTCGTCTTCGTCTGCGTCGTCTTTTTCAAGTAGGATGAGGAAGGGACAGAGAGACGATATGAACGGATGCAAACACCCTTATTTTAAAAAAAATGAAACCTGGGGAGCCCTATTTTCAAAAATGAAAGAACCTCGTCGTCGTCTCCGTCGTCTTCGTGGTCTTCGTCTTCATCGTCTTCGTGTGCGTCGTCTTCGTCTGCGTCGTCTTTTTCAAGTAGGCAGAGGAAGGGACAGAGAGACGATATGAACGGATGCAAACACCCTTATTTTTAAAAAAATGAAACCTGGGGAGCCCTATTTTCAAAAAATGAAAGAACCTTCGTCATCGTCTCCGTCGTCTTCGTGGTCTTCGTCTTCATCGTCTTCGTATACGTAGTCTTTGTCTGCGTCGTCTTTTTCAAGTAGGCTAGGAAGGACAGAAAGACAATATGAACGGATGCAAACACCCTTATTTTAAGAAATGAGACCTGGGGAGCCCTATTTTCAAAAAATGAAAGAACCTTCGTCGCGTCTCCGTCGTCTTCGTGGTCTTCGTCTTCATCGTCTTCGTGTGCGTCGTCTTCGTCTGCGTCGTCTTTTTCAAGTAGGCAGAGGAAGGAACAGAGAGACGATATGAACGGATGCAAACACCCTTATTTTAAAAAACATGAGATCTGAGTGACCCTATAAAGAAAAAAAAAAAAACAAAAAAAAAAAAAAAAAAAGTCGAAAATAGATAGCTAGGATAATTTCTTCCTTATTTTTAAAAAATGAGATCTGAGTGACCCTATAAAAAAAAAAAAAAAAAAAGTCGAAATGGATAGCTAGGATAATTTCTTCCAGTAGGCAGGGGAAAGGGACAGAGAGGACAATTTGAACGAATTGCAAACACCCTTATTTTGAAAAAAAATGAAACCTGGGGAGCCCCTATTTTCAAAAAATGATAGAAACTTCGTCATCGTCTCCGTCGTCTTCGTGGTCTTCGTCTTCATCGTCTTCGTGTGCGTCGTGTTTTTCAAGTAGGCAGAAGAAGGGACAGAGAGACAATATGAACGGATGCAAACACCCCTTATTTTTAAAAAAAATTAAACCTGGGGAGCCCTATTTTCTAAAAATGAAAGAACCTTCGTCATCGTCTCCGTCGTCTTCGTGGTCTTCGTCTTCATCGTCTTCGTGTGCGTCGTCTTCGTCTGCGTCGTCTTTTTCAAGTAGGCAGAGGAAGGGACAGAGAGACGATATGAACGGATGCAAACACCCTTATTTTAAAAAATGAGATCTGAGTGACCCTTAGAGAAAAAAAAAAAAAAAAAAAAAATGGATAGGTAGGATAATTTCTTCCTTATTTTTAAAAAATGAGATCTGAGTGACCCTATAAAGAAAAAAAAAGAAAAAAAAAATAAAATAAAAAAAGTCGAAAATGGATAGCTAGGATAATTTCTTCCAGTAGGCAGGGGAAGGGACAGAGAGACGATTTGAACGAATGCCAAACACCCTTATTTTGAAAAAAATGAAACCTGGGGAGCCTTATTTTAAAAAAATGATAGAAACTTCGTCATCGTCTCCGTCGTCTTCGTGGTCTTCGTCTTCATCGTCTTCGTGTGCGTCGTCTTTTTTCAAGTAGGCAGAAGAAGGGACAGAGAGACGATATGAACGGATGCAAAACACCCTTATTTTTAAAAAAATGAAACCTGGGGAGCCTATTTTCAAAAAATGAAAGAACCTTCGTCATCGTCTCCGTCGTCTTCGTGGTCTTCGTCTTCATCGTCTTCGTGTACGTCGTCTTTGTCTGCGTCGTCTTTTCAAGTAAGCAGAGGAAGGGACAGAGAGACGATATGAACGGATGCAAACACCTTTATTTTTAAAAAATGAGATCTGAGTGACCCTATGAAGAAAAAAAAAAAAAAAAAAAAAAAAAAAAAGTAGAAAATGGAT